>NW_021941677.1:0-5000 GCF_902148855.1 Sphaeramia orbicularis
ATTTTTTCAGGTTATTCACATCTTTTTTGTTTGGATAGTTTATAAAAGGAAGTATTTTCATAATTTAATGTTTTTTTGCTCTAAAACACAGACATAAACTGTCAGTTGTCATTATTTCTGGGTTCTTCTGTTCTTCTTTTCCTGGTTGGTCCACTGCAGATCAGATCAGACTGAATGTGGAACCTGAAAGAACAGGAGTTTGAGAACCCTGGTCTAAACTCTGTGAAAGGAGGAGGTGATGGTGCAGCCCATTGAAGTTAGGGACTCACACCTTTTACTCAGCCCCCCCCCCCCCTATTATTAGCACAGCCGTGGTTGATGGATTCTTACAGTCTCACCACCCTTTTTCTTTACACTTTGGTGGTGCACTTTGTCCTGGGGGGGGGGGGGGGCTGGTCTTCAAATCACTGCCTCAGTGACCTCATCAAACGAATGGACTGCATTAAGTCACAGTCTGTGAAATTCAGCCAACGGGACTCAATGAAATATTGAAAAACTCATGCATTGAACCGACTCCGAGTGGCTGAGATCGATGGTATTTTCAGTTTCCCTTTAACCCAGAAGGAGGAAATAAAGAGTTCAGTCAGACCTATAGAAAAAGACGTGGATCTGATGAAAGTGTCCATTTCAGTTGCTCCTGTCACAGTGATCTAGACCAGGGTTCTCAAACTCCTGTTCTTTCAGGTTCCACATTCAGTCTGATCTGATCTGCAGTGGACCCAACCAGGAAAAGAAGAACAGAAGAACCCAGAAATAATGACAACTGACAGTTTATGTCTGTGTTTTAGAGCAAAAAAACATTAAATTATGAAAATACTTCCTTTTATAAACTATCCAAACAAAAAAGATGTGAATAACCTGAAAAAACGGACATTTCTTCAGATAAATCAGTGTAATTTTCTCAGTCTTCTTCCTCCACTTCTCATTAGTCCATGTGCATTCTGGATCAGATCTCCAAAGACACTAAACACTGAGGAACAGGAAGAAAAGAGTTCAAACTGGACTGAATTTAATACAGACATTTCAGGTTGGACACATTTGTTCAGGTTAGTTACATTTTATTGGTACAGGAGAGTTTGGAAATGGAAAGAGTTTCATAATTTAATGTGATTTTTTTTTTTTTTTTTTTTTTTTTTTTTGCACTAAAACAAAGACAAACATTTGCAGTTGTCATTATTTACAGACATAATGTCATATTATTTTTCCATCAAACCCAGTAGTAAATCTGCAGTCGTTCTTTTGTGTGGGTTCTTCTGCTGTTCTTATTGGACTGTAGAGCAGATTGGTCTGGATGTGGAACCCACACTAACATGAGTTCCACAGCCTGGACTGTGGAATTTATACACTTTACATCCCACGGGTCAGATCGGAACCTTTGGGGGGACACATTTGGGCCCCAGACCGCATGTTTGACACCCTGGTCTATACTGACCAACTGGGATGGAACCATATGAAAGTTTCGTATCATGGTTATTGTGACCAAAATTATCACAGTTATCATTATTATCATGATATTGTTGAAATTGTGCGCAAAATGTTCAAAAAGTACTGATACACACACTGAAAGAATTAAACCAAGTTGTATTTTGAAATAAAATAACATAAAATAAAATACCAGTCCCACTGTCCCTTCTGTGTCAGAAACATTCCAATATTAACCCTTAGTGGTCTGAGTCTATTCTGTCTGTTTTTCAGTCCTTTTGATTTGGCCTTTATATACTATAGAAACAAATGTTTACTATACCCATGTTTGGATCTGTTTTTTCAGCACAACTTCATCTAGATCATCTGTCTATTATTATTTTTTCACTTTAACCTACTATAAAAACACAAAAGGACAAAAAACATACAAAAAATATAAAATCTGATTTGAAAAATGTATATAATTTATTGCATAAATAACACACAGATGTTTAACGAACCTTTTCACAGACTTTAAAAGTGAATATTGGTTCCAAATATTAGGTATAGAGAATTAAAATTGTAATAAATTAAAACTATACTCAAATATTTGACATAAAAGCAGATCTGTACATCGGGTTTTTTCCTCTAAAAGTGCGTTAATCAAACACGGTTATCATGAGAATTAGAATTTAAACACTAATACTAACCGTCTGTGATTTTACCACCGTTTATCGTTATACTGGTAACCATTACATCGCTACGAGCAGTACAGGCTGAAGCCTGTGATCCTGCCTGAAATATTCCAGCTGAAAGGGGCTGCAGTAATATGACAGTAATCAGAGTACTCAGCCCACATGACAGAGCATTCCAAGGGGCCGGTCTAAAGACTGGCAGAGCATTCCAAGGGGCCGGTCTAAAGACTGGTGATGGCTGACTTTAATTGGACGTCTCGTCTGTTTGCGTTTTCTTTCATCACCTGCTCGGCCACGAACACTAAGCTGACAGCGCGCCTCTGCACATGAGGCCAAAGCCATGATGTGAATTCAGAGAGCAGCTGTTCTTCCACGTCCTCCACACGGGACTAAAGTTAGAAGTGTTCTCCTTCTGGAGCGTTCGAAGTGCAGGCCTAAACTCTGTGTTTATGTGACTTTGCAGACGCCGTGGTGGGCGCCGCCATCGGCCTGTTCTTCGCCTACGTCTGCTACCGCCAGCACTACCCGCCCTTCCTGCACGTGGACTGCCACCTGCCTTACGCCAGCCTGCTCGCCGCCCACACGCCGCCTCATCCCCGGGACGACCCCCCGCCCACCGACAACGCCACCACCCTCCCCCTGGAGGGTTTGACCGAAGGGCCCGTATGACTAGTGGAAGCCACCCGGACTCCTCCCCCCAAAGCGCCCCCTGACCCCCCGAGCCCCCCCATCCCCAGAGACTGACCGGCTTTTCTACACATTCCAGTCCAACAGTACTGACACCTCTGCCATTTCCACCCCCTCCACCCCCACCCCCCGTCTGGGTGACACCTACGTACATGCTGTTGCGTTTCTTTTTTTTATACCTGGTTTTTGCTCAGTAGTCACGAAAAAGTCAATATTTAGATGTGACGATGAACGGGACGCCAGCACCGAGAGGAAGAGACGATGAAACCTGAGGCAAAACAAGGCTTTTACTGTCGGAGTACATGTCAAATGACTGCTGGCTGATCTGTTGCATTATGGGAAATACTGTTTGTTGTGGCGGACATTCCAGCATCAGGTGGTCTGATGAAAGGGTTTGAACATTTGTGAAAGAACTGGTGCAGAATGTTAAGGAGGCCACCGGGAAATGTCACAGCAAGCAAAAGCTCCAATGAAACCAATGAGATGATAATGGTGAGATTCCCAGGTCACCTTAGAAACAAACAAACAAACAAACAAACAAACAAACCTTATTAGACTGAATCCAAACTAATGACATGAACGCAGTGACATTTAAGGCGTTTGTGTTTTCGCTGCTGATTCTCACCTACTGCTCGTCCACACAAACCTAATATCCAGACTAGATGAGCATTCAGAGAGCGCAGACCTCCGCCAAGGCAGATCAGTGACAACACCCCCCCCATCATCATCCATTTGTTCCTTGTGCCAGTATCAACATTTCCTCAAAATGTCATCCAAATCCGTGCATATTTTTTTGAGTTATCTTGCACATGGACAGACAAACAGACAAAGTCCACAGTTGAATCTGGTCCCAGTCATGTGTCTGTCCAATCAGATTCAATTCACATCAATATTAGTTGAGTTCTAATTTTAAATGTGTGGGAAATGGGATTTTCAATGTTCAGTGTAAATGTCCACAGAGTCCACATTCCACAGTGGATGTGGACAGTTTAGTTCCACATACAAGAGACTGTTCTAAGCTACAGGTGGATCCACCTGGAGGAGAATCGGAGTCGTTTGGAATTTTGGATGAATTTTGGAAAATTGTAGATGTTGTGACCTGGAACTTTGTCCGACTGGGCCCAAAATGGACTGGGCTGGTCCCAGGGCCAAGGCCTATCTGTGGGGAAGATTTGGGAAAGATGGGAGGAGGAGTTTTACACTAAAGATGAAAACAAACAAACAAACAAACACACAAACAAACAAAGCAAAGCAAAGTGAACACAACAGCTCCTGGAGGAGGGAATAATTCACCAGATAAAACATGCTGATCCATGTCAGGAGGAGTCAAACCAAACCTAACACCTCCCCCCTCCCTCCTCCCTCCTCTCCCCCCTCCCTCCTCCCTCCTCTCCCCCCCCCCCTCCCTCCTCTCTTCTCTCCCCTCCCCCCTCCCCCTCCCCCTCCCTCCTCTCTCCTCTCTCTCCTCTCTCCTCTCCCCTCCCCCCTCCCCCTCCCCCTCCCCTCCTCCTTCCTCTCCCCTCCCTCCTCCCCCCCCCCTCCCTCCTCCCCCCTCCCCCTCTCCCTCCCTCCTCTCTTCTCTTCCCTCTCCCCCCCCCCTCCTCCTCCCCCCCCCCCTCCCCTCCTCCCCCCTCCCCCTCCCCTCCTCCTTCCTCTCCCCTCCCTCCTCTCCCCTCCCCCTCCCTCCTCCCTCAGTATCTCCCTCCATCTCTGCTCTTTTACCACCCATCAGCAGCAGTAGTGTAGCGGTGTGTCCTGTTCCTCCATCACACACATTTCTATGTTAGAATATTCTGAGTCTGAACGTAGGGACGGAGCCATCGAAGTAGACGCTAAAGATCTGTAGGTTTGGATCAGCTGGAGTTGAAGGCACCAAGGTTCTAATAGTGTTGGATTTGTCATTCTAGTTTAGTTTGATTTAGTTTGGACTTTTTTTCATTTTTAGAGCAGGTTTGATAGTTTGTTTTAGTTTTGTTTTTTCATTTTTTTTTCTAAATGTTTAGTTTAAGTTTACTTTAGTTTTATTTTTTAGTTTTGGTTTAGTTTTAGTTTAGTTGTAGTCTAGTTTTAGTTTTAGTTTAGTTTTAGTTTTAGTTTAGTTTTAGTTTAGTTTAGTTTAGTTTAGTTTAGTTTAGTTTAGTTTCAGTTTAGTTTAGTTTAGTTTTAGTTTAGTTGTAGTCTAGTTTTAGTTTTAGTTTAGTTTTAGTTTAGTTTTAG
>NW_021941677.1:10000-21417 GCF_902148855.1 Sphaeramia orbicularis
CAGACCCTAACCCTAACCCTGGGCACAGGAACAGACCCTAACCCTAACCCTGGACACAGGAACAGACCCTAACCCTAACCCTGGGCGCAGGAACAGACCCTAACCCTAACCCTGGGCACAGGAACAGACCCTAACCCTAACCCTGGACACAGGAACAGACCCTAACCCTAACCCTAACCCTGGGCACAGGAACAGACCCTAACCCTAACCCTGGGCACAGGAACAGACCCTAACCCTAACCCTGGACACAGGAACAGACCCTAACCCTAACCCTAACCCTGGGCACAGGAACAGACCCTAACCCTAACCCTGGGCACAGGAACAGACCCTAACCCTAACCCTGGGCACAGGAACAGACCAGTCCAGCTTCTCTGTTCTCATTCTGTTCACACATTCTTTCCAGTGGAGCCTGTGTCACTGATGCAAACCTAACGGCAGCTTCTTCAAACTGTGTGTGTGTGTTTGTGTGTGTGTGTGTGTGTGTGTGTGCATGTGTGTGTGTGTGTGTGTGTGTGTGTGTGTGCATGTGTGTGTGTTTGTGTGTGTGTGTGTGTGTGTGCATGTGTGTGTGTGTGTGTGTGTGTGTGTGTGCAGGTTTTTAAGGTCTATCACAAACATGTGCAATATGACATGAAACTAGAACAACCACAAACCTTTTCCGTGGCATCTTCCCCGGATGGAAAAGGTGTTGGACTCTGCACATCAGACTGAGACATTAGACTGTGAGCCCACGGTTCACCACAGGCCTGAAGAGCCGAGGCCTCCATCTGACATCCTGAGGCGGATCTGGGATCAGGTCTGACATCCTGAGGCGGATCTGGGATCAGGTCTGACATCCTGAGGCGGATCTGGGATCAGGCTACGCTGACAGATGCTGATGTTGATCCAAACCCTGGGCTGCAGCCTGGTGTTTCCTCGTCCTCATGTCTCCCATTCATCAGTACATTTTACACAGCAGAGGAAAAGGTGCAGAACCATGTTTGTACACTCACAGTCAATGAAAACTTTGAGATCATATTTTTCAACATCATTTTTATTTTGAAACCCTAAACTGGAATTTTTTCATCTGAATCATTTGTTTAGAATATTGGCACAGAAATATACATCTAAAGTTTCAAGAAGAATTAAAAAAAAAAAACTTAAGAAAATGTCACCTGCCAAACACACAGTCCCAACAGTAGCAGTCCTGGTCCTGGTCCTGGTCCTGGTCCTGGACTATGCGGTCTCTGTTCAGCAGAGCCTGTGGTGCTGTGGCGTTCCTCCAGGTTTTGGACCAGCCCATCCATAGTCCTGGCTGTACGACTGGAGCTCAGACCGGCCTCCTCCATCCCAGGTCCAACCCACAGACATGTGGCATGGTGCCTTCGCTGGACTAAGAATGGAGGCCTTTTTGGGCCTTTATATAGGCCTTTATATAGGCCTTTTTTGGGCCTTTATATAGGCCTTCCAAACCACTCCTCAGACTGTGCACAGACCCACTGAGCACTGCTCAGTGTGTATTTGGTCCACGTTAGTAAACAGAGCGACCCATGTGTAATGAACCATGACAACAGAACAGCTGATCATGATCTGAACGACCAGCACTAAGGCAGCAAGAAGTGAACTGTGAAGAAGAACAACCAACTACAAGTAGAATATACAGACATTTATACAAGTAGAATATACAGACATTTATACAAGTAGAATATACAGACATTTATACAAGTAGAATATACAGACATTTATACAAGTAGAATATACAGACATTTATACAAGTAGAATATACAGACATTTATACAAGTAGAATATGCAGACATGTAGAGCTCAGAGTTTCTGTTGACTGTCAGTATCCAGTCCTTTCACTCCTGACACAGGTGGGACTCACATGGTGTGCTTTCATTTGGTGCTATAGATACTTTTTGTAGCAGATGGATGTCTCATTTTGAAACCCTTCAATAATTTTTCTACGGTGTCAAAAACAGTCATAAAACAGGTTTGTTTCTCAGATCAGACACTCGAGGACGACCCACGCTTCTGTTCATTTTCCATCATTTCACATCCCAAGGACTGACGGGATACAAGGAACTGAAATATTAAAAAAAAATAATTAAATCAATTATAATGAATAGATGTCTGAAGAAAAAAAGTGCAAGATTAAGAATCTGTTTTTCATGGCATGCCAGTGTCATTTGTGAGTTTTTTTATAATCAGCATGTTTGGCCTTGACAACTCTGTGATTTCCTGTTTCTATACGTCACCTCCAATAAAGGACTGTGTGAAAGAAAAAGAAAAACCACCAGCCTGTGTTTCTGTTGGGGGCAGACCTGTGGGCGTCCTGCTCCATCCACACACCAGTGGACAGACCTGTGGGCGTCCTGCTCCATCCACACACCAGTGGACAGACCTGTGGGCATCCTGCTCCACCCACACACCACTGGACAGACCTGTGGGCGTCCTGGTCCATCCACACACCAGTGGACAGACCTGTGGGCGTCCTGCTCCATCCACACACCAGTGGACAGACCTGTGGGCGTCCTGCTCCATCCACACACCAGTGGACAGACCTGTGGGCGTCCTGCTCCATCCACACACCAGTGGACAGACCTGTGGGCGTCCTGCTCCATCCACACACCAGTGGACAGACCTGTGGACGTCCTGCTCCACCCACACACCAGTGGACAGGACGGCGTTCATTCAGGAGTCTCCTTCCACTTGTATATTGTCATTATTTTTACAGGATTCCTTCTATGTGCAAATGCAGGATGTTGCAGACGTTGGACTGAGCTGTGTCCTGTAGGTGTGTGTGTGTGTGTGTGTGTGTGTGTGTGTGTGTGTGTGTGTGTGTGGGACTGGACCGTCCACCTGCATTTACAGAACCCATGTTGGAATAATGGCATCACACCAACAGATCATGTTCATCTGCACAAACCTGCACACATGCAGCTCAGGGTGAGGGTTTAACCCTTCCCTTAAGATCAGGGTGAGGGTTTAACCCTTCCCTTAGGACCAGGTGTGTACACCATGCAGCTTGGGGACCAAATGTGGCCCCCCAGAAGGTTCCAATGTGACCCTGGGATGAATTTACAAAGTGCAAAACTTCCACAGTCCAGGCTGCAGAACTGATCTGAGTTCAGGTTCCACAAACAGACCAAGAAGAAGAAGAAGAAGAAGAAGAAGAAGAAGAAGAAGAAGAAGAAGAAGAATGGACTGGAGTTTCAAGAGTGCTTTTCTACAGACCCAAATAATTTACATGACTGAGCCACACTTCATTCACTCTCACATTCACACTCTGGTGGTGCTAAAACTGGTGGTGCTAAAACTGGTGGTGCTAAACCTGGTGGTGTTAAACCTGGTGGTGTTAAACCTGGTGGTGCTAAACCTGGTGGTGTTAAACCTGGTGGTGTTAAACCTGGTGGTGCTAAACCTGGCGGTGCTAAACCTGGTGGTGTTAAACTCCATCTGTAGCCACAGCTGTCCTGGGGGGGGCAGACTGAAACACTGACGGCCCCTCCCACCACCAAACATTCACAGGCATTCACACACCAGTGTGAGAGGCACTGGGGGCGGGGGGGGAAAGTGTCTTGCTCAAGGACAAAACGGACTGACTAGGACAGAGTGGGATTCAAACTGCCAACCCTTCGGTAGACCAAATTCAGCATAAGAACCTATGAGGGTCGGTAGGAGACAGAAGTCAGACTGAGCATTTATACACACATAAAAACACACACACACACGTGAAAACGCACACGCGCATGTGAAAACACACACACACATGTGAAAACGCACACACGCATGTGAAAACACACACACACATGTGAAAATGCACACACGCATGAGAAAAAGCACACACACGTGAACACGCACACATGCATGTGAAAACGAACACACGCATGTGAAAACGAACACACGCATGTGAAAACGCACACACTCTTGTGAAAACGCACATACGCATGTGAAAACGCACACACACATGTGAAAACGCACACACGCATGTGTAAAGGCACACACACATGTGAACATGCACACACACGTGAACACGCACACACGCATGTGAATACGCACATATGCATGTGAAAACGCACACACACGTGAAAATGTATATACACATGTGAAAACACAAACACGTGAACACGCACACATGCATGTGAAAACGCACACACTCTTGTGAAAACGCACATACGCATATGAAAACGTATATACGCATGTGAAAACGCACACACACATGAAAACGCACACACACGTGAACACGCACACACACACGAAAACGCACACACACGTGAACATGCAGACACGCATGTGAAAATGCACACACACATGAGAAAAAGCACACACACATGAACACGTACACACGCATTTGAAAATGCACACACTCTTGTGAAAACACACACGCATGTGAAAACGCACATACACATGTGAAAACGCACACACGCATGTGAAAACGCACACACGCATGTGTAAATGCACACACACATGTGAACATGCACACACACATGTGAACACGCACACACGCATGTGAATACGCACATATGCATGTGAAAACGCACACACACGTGAAAATGTATATACACATGTGAAAACACAAACACATGTGAACACGCACACATGCATGTGAAAACGCACACACTCATGAAAACGCACACACACATGTGAACACGCAAACACACATGAAAATGCATACATACGTGAACATGCAGACACACATGTGAAAATGCACACACACATGAAAACGTACACACGCATGTGAAAACGCACACACGCATGTGAAAACACGCACACGTGAAAACGCACACACTCTTGTGAAAACGCACACACACGTGAACACACACACACATGTGAAAACGCATATACGCATGTGAAAATGCACAAACACATGAAAACGCACACACACATGTGAACACGCTCACACGTGAAAACGCACATACGCATGTGAAAACACACACACGTGAACACGCACACACACGTGAACATGCACACACACGTGAACACGCACACACGCATGTGAACACGCACACACGCATGTAAAAACACACACACACGTGAAAACGTATATACACATGTGAAAACACAAACACGCGTGAACACGCACACACGCATGAGAAAAAGCACACACATGTGAACACGCACACAGGCATGTGAAAATGCATATACGCATGTAAAAACGTACAAACACATGAAAAGGCACACACACATGTGAACACGCACACACACATGAAAATGCACACACATGAACACGCACACACGCATGAGAAAAAGCACACACATGTGAACACGCACACATGCATGTGAAAACGCACACACACATGTGAACACACACACACATGTGAAAATGCATATACGCATGTAAAAACGTACAAACACATGAAAAGGCACACACACATGTGAACACGCACACACACGAAAATGCACACACATGAACACGCACACACGCATGAGAAAAAGCACACACACATGAACACGCACACACGCATTTGAAAATGCACACAGTCTTGTGAAAACGCACACACGCATGTGAAAAAGCACACACGTCAAAAAACACACATACGCATGTGAAAACGCACACACGTGAACACGCACACACACGTGAACATCCACACACACATGTGAACACGCACACACGCATGTGAACATGCACACACGCATGTAAAAACGCACACACACGTGAAAACATATATACGCATGTGAAAACACAAACACACGTGAACACACACACACGCATGAGAAAAAGCACACACACGTGAACACGCAAACATGCATGTGAAAACGCACACACTCTTGTGAAAACGCACACACACATGTGAACACACACACATGTGAAAACGCATATATGCATGTCAAAACGCACAAACACATGAAAACGCATACACACATGTGAAAACGCACACACACATGAAAACGCACACACGTGATAACGCACACACGCATGAGAAAAAGCCCACACACATGAACACGTACACACGCATTTGAAAATGCACACACTCTTGTGAAAACACACACACACATGTGAAAAAGCACACACGTGAAAACGCACATTCGCATGTGAAAACGCACACACATGTGAACACGCACACACACATGTGAACATGCACACACACACATGTGAACACGCACACACGCATGTGAACACGCACACACATGTGAAAACGTATATACGCATGTGAAAACACAAACACACGTGAACACGCACACACGCATGAGAAAAAGCACACACACGTGAACACGCACACATGCATGTGAAAACGCACACACTCTTGTGAAAACGCGCACACACATGAAAACACACACATGTGAAAATGCATATACGCATGTGAAAACGCATAAACACATGAAAACGCACACACACATGTGAACACGCACACACACATGAAAACGTACACACATGAACACGCACACACGCATGAAAAAAAGCACATACATGAACACGCACACACGCATTTGAAAATGCACACACTCTTGTGAAAACGCACACATGCATTTGAAAAAGCACACGTGAAAACGCACATACGCATGTGAAAACGCACACACGTGAACATGCACACACACATGTGAACACGCACACACATGTGAACACGCTCACATGCATGTGAACACGCACACACGCATGAAAACGCACACACGTGAACATGCAGACACGCATGTGAAAACACACATACGCATGTGAAAATGGACACACGCATGTGAAAATGCACACACGCATGTGAAAATGCACACAGTCTTGTGAAAACACGCACACAAATTTGAACACACACATACGAAAATGCACACATAAATGTGAACACGCACACACATGTGAAAACACACATACGCATGTGAAAACGCACACAGTCTTGTGAAAACACACACACACATTTGAACACACACACACATGAAAATGCACACATAAATGTGAACACGCACACACATGTGAAAATACACATACGCATGTGAAAACGCACACACGCATGTGAAAATGCACGAACACATGAAAACTCACATACGCATGTGAAAATGCACACACGCATGTGAAAACACACACACATGAAAATGCACACACACGTGAAAACGCACATACGCATGTGAAAACACACACACGTGAACACGCACACACACGTGAACATGCACACACACGTGAACACGCACACACGCATGTGAACACGCACACACGCATGTAAAAACGCACACACACGTGAAAACGTATATACACATGTGAAAACACAAACACGCGTGAACACGCACACACGCATGAGAAAAAGCACACACATGTGAACACGCACACATGCATGTGAAAACGCACACACACATGTGAACACACACACACATGTGAAAATGCATATACGCATGTAAAAACGTACAAACACATGAAAAGGCACACACACATGTGAACACGCACACACACATGAAAATGCACACACATGAACACGCACACACGCATGAGAAAAAGCACACACACATGAACACGCACACACGCATTTGAAAATGCACACAGTCTTGTGAAAACGCACACACGCATGTGAAAAAGCACACACGTCAAAAAACACACATACGCATGTGAAAACGCACACACGTGAACACGCACACACACGTGAACATCCACACACACATGTGAACACGCACACACGCATGTAAAAACGCACACACACGTGAAAACATATATACGCATGTGAAAACACAAACACACGTGAACACACACACACGCATGAGAAAAAGCACACACACGTGAACACGCAAACATGCATGTGAAAACGCACACACTCTTGTGAAAACGCACACACACGTGAACACACACACATGTGAAAACGCATATATGCATGTCAAAACGCACAAACACATGAAAACGCATACACACATGTGAAAACGCACACACACATGAAAACGCACACACGTGATAACGCACACACGCATGAGAAAAAGCACACACACACATGAATACGTACACACGCATTTGAAAATGCACACACTCTTGTGAAAACACACACACGCATGTGAAAAAGCACACACGTGAAAACGCACATACGCATGTGAAAACACACACACATGTGAACACGCACACACACATGTGAACATGCACACACACACACATGTGAACACGCACACACGCGTGTGAACACGCACACACGCATGTGAAAACGCACACACACGTGAAAACATATATACGCATGTGAAAACACAAACACACGTGAACACCCACACACGCATGAGAAAAAGCACACACACGTGAACACGCACACATGCATGTGAAAACGCACACACTCTTGTGAAAACGCACACACACATGAAAACACACATGTGAAAATGCATATACGCATGTGAAAACACATAAACACATGAAAACGCACACACACGTGAACACGCACACACACATGAAAACGTACACACATGAACACGCACACACGCATGAAAAAAAGCACATACATGAACACACACACACGCATTTGAAAATGCACACACTCTTGTGAAAACGCACACATGCATTTGAAAAAGCACACGTGAAAACGTACATACGCATGTGAAAACGCACACACATGTGAACATGCACACACACATGTGAACACGCACACACATGTGAACACGCTCACATGCATGTGAACACGCACACACGCATGAAAACGCACACACGTGAACATGCAGACACGCATGTGAAAACACACATACGCATGTGAAAACGCACACACGCATGTGAAAATGCACACACGCATGTGAAAATGCACACAGTCTTGTGAAAACACACACACACACACACATTTGAACACACACACACATGAAAATGCACACATAAATGTGAACACGCACACACATGTGAAAACACACATACGCATGTGAAAACGCACACAGTCTTGTGAAAACACACACACACATTTGAACACACACACACATGAAAATGCACACATAAATGTGAACATGCACACACATATGAAAACACACATAAACATGTGAAAACGCACACACGCATGTGAAAACGCACACACGTGTTGAGGACAAAAATTTGTGATTTGAGAATGCAGACGGAACCCTTTTGTTTCACGTTCCCTGCCGAGCTAACCTCTTGAGCATTAACCAGGGATGTTTTGATCATATGTTCAGATGCCTCCACCAGGTCTGAGACACCTACCCTCCCTTCCTTTGGTGTGAACCCCCCCTTCCTGGAGTGCGACCCCCCTCCCCTTTCCCCTGAATGTAAATTCTCTTTTGTCCTTCCTAAAGTACAACCCCCTTTTTCTTTATTAGTTTGTTTGACTTTTGTTTTCTATTGACTGCTTTGAAGTAACTGTATAAATTCCAGCTGAAAACATAGATTTGGGGTCAGACTGCTGAAACAGACTGTCTGCATCGGTACTCTCACCGTGCTCCGGAACACTAAATACAGCTACACTCATCGCAGCAAAATTCGAACCACGTTTTGTGATTTTTCTTCAACTGTGTGAAAACGTGCACACACATGAAATGCAATCACACACACATGAAAATACACATACGCATGTGAAAACGCACACACGCATGTGAAAACACACACACGCATGTGAAAAAGCACACACGCATGTGAAAATGCATACACATGTACATAAAAATGAATACACATCTGAACACGCACATTTGCATGTGAAAACGCACATACACATGTGAAAATGCGCACACGCATGTGAAAACACAAAAAAGCATGTCAACACGCACATACGCATGTGAAAACAAACACACGTGAAAACACACACGCATTTGCAAATGAAAACAAACATGAAAACACACATGCATGTGAAAATGCACACACAGGTGAAAACGAACACGCGTGAAAACGCATATATGCATGTGAAAATGCACACACATTTTAAAAAGAACACACGCATGTGAAAACACAAACACGTGAAAACGCACACACATGTGAAAATGCGCACGTGTGAAAACGCACACACACGAAATGAAACCACACACATGTGAAATACTTTCTCAAACATATATTTTTCACTTGAAAAGGAAGTCAGAGAAGAGGAAACCAGACCCCCCACCCAGTTTTATACAGTTTACTGGTATGTTTCCAGTTTTATACACTTTACTGGTGTGTTTCCAGTTTTATACAGTTTACTGGTATGTTTCCAGTTTTATACAGTTTACTGGTATTTTTCCAGTTTCATAAAGTTTACTGGTATGTGTCCAGTTTTATCCAGATTAGTGGTATGTTTCCAGTTTTATCCAGTTTACTGGTATGTTTCCAGTTTTATACAGTTTACTGGTATGTGTCCAGTTTTATCCAGTATACTAGTATATTTCCAGTTTTGTCCAGTTTACTGGTATTTTTCCAGTTTAATACAGTTTACTGGTATATTTCCAGTTTTATACAGTTTACTGGTATATTTCCAGTTTTATCCAGTTCACTGGTACGTTTCCAGTTTTATCCAGTTTACTGGTACGTTTCCAGTTTCATGCACTTTACTGGTATGTTTCCAGTTTTATCCAGTTTACTGGTATGTTTCCAGTTTTATCCAGTTTACTGGTATGTTTCCAGTTTTATCCAGTTTACTGGTATGTGTCCAGTTTTATCCAGTATACTAGTATATTTCCAGTTTTATCCAGTTTACTGGTATTTTTCCAGTTTAATACAGTTTACTGGTATATTTCCAGTTTTATACAGTTTACTGGTATATTTCCAGTTTTATCCAGTTCACTGGTACGTTTCCAGTTTTATCCAGTTTACTGGTACGTTTCCAGTTTTATGCACTTTACTGGTATGTTTCCAGTTTTATACACTTTACTGGTATGGTTCCAGTTTTATCCAGTTTACTGGTATTTTTCCAGTTTAATACAGGTTACTGGTATGTTTCCAGTTTTATCCAGTTTACTGGTACGTTTCAAGTTTTATCCAGTTTACTGGTATGTTTCCAGTTTTAAACAGTTTACTGGTGTTTTTCCAGTTTCATACAGTTTACTGGTATGTTTCCAGTTTTATCCAGTTCACTGGTATGTTCCAGTTTTATCCAGTTTACTGGTACGTTTCCAGTTTTATCCAGTTTACTGGTACGTTTCCACTTTTATACCCTTTACTGGTATGTTTCCAGTTTTATACACTTTACTGGTATGGTTCCAGTTTTGTCCAGTTTACTGGTATTTTTCCAGTTTTATCCAGTTTACTAGTACGTGCCCAGTTTATCAGTTTACTGGTAGTGTCCAGTTTTATCCAGTTTACTGGTACGTTCCAGTTTTATCCAGTTTACTGGTACGTGTCCAGTTTTATCCAGTTTACTGGTACGTTTCCAGTTTTATCCAGTTTATGGTACGTTTCCAGTTTTATCCAGTTACTGGTATGTTTCCAGTTTATCCAGTTCACTGGTATGTGTCCAGTTTTATCAGTATACCGGTATATTTCAGTTTTATCCAATTTACCGGTATGTTTCCAGTTTTATCCAGTTTACTGGTATTTTCCAGTTTTATCCAGTTACTGGTACGTTCCAGTTATCCAGTTACTGGTACTTTTC
>NW_021941677.1:21917-77206 GCF_902148855.1 Sphaeramia orbicularis
GCACACACGTGTTGAGGACAAAAATTTGTGATTGAGAATGCAGACGGAACCCTTTTGTTTCACGTTCCCTGCCGAGCTAACTCTTGAGCATAACCAGGGATGTTTTGATCATATGTTCAGATGCCTCCACCAGGTCTGAGACACCTACCCTCCCTTCCTTTGGTGTGAACCCCCCCTTCCTGGAGTGCGACCCCCCTCCCCTTTCCCCTGAATGTAAATTCTCTTTTGTCCTTCCTAAAGTACAACCCCCTTTTTCTTTATTAGTTTGTTTGACTTTTGTTTTCTATTGACTGCTTTGAAGTAACTGTATAAATTCCAGCTGAAAACATAGATTTGGGGTCAGACTGCTGAAACAGACTGTCTGCATCGGTACTCTCACCGTGCTCCGGAACACTAAATACAGCTACACTCATCGCAGCAAAATTCGAACCACGTTTTGTGATTTTTCTTCAACTGTGTGAAAACGTGCACACACATGAAATGCAATCACACACACATGAAAATACACATACGCATGTGAAAACGCACACACGCATGTGAAAACACACACACGCATGTGAAAAAGCACACACGCATGTGAAAATGCATACACATGTACATAAAAATGAATACACATCTGAACACGCACATTTGCATGTGAAAACGCACATACACATGTGAAAATGCGCACACGCATGTGAAAACACAAAAAAGCATGTCAACACGCACATACGCATGTGAAAACAAACACACGTGAAAACACACACGCATTTGCAAATGAAAACAAACATGAAAACACACATGCATGTGAAAATGCAGACACAGGTGAAAACGAACACGCGTGAAAACGCATATATGCATGTGAAAATGCACACACATTTTAAAAAGAACACACGCATGTGAAAACACAAACACGTGAAAACGCACACACATGTGAAAATGCGCACGTGTGAAAACGCACACACACGAAATGAAACCACACACATGTGAAATACTTTCTCAAACATATATTTTTCACTTGAAAAGGAAGTCAGAGAAGAGGAAACCAGACCCCCCACCCAGTTTTATACAGTTTACTGGTATGTTTCCAGTTTTATACACTTTACTGGTGTGTTTCCAGTTTTATACAGTTTACTGGTATGTTTCCAGTTTTATACAGTTTACTGGTATTTTTCCAGTTTCATAAAGTTTACTGGTATGTGTCCAGTTTTATCCAGATTAGTGGTATGTTTCCAGTTTTATCCAGTTTACTGGTATGTTTCCAGTTTTATACAGTTTACTGGTATTTTTCCAGTTTTATAAAGTTTACTGGCATGTGTCCAGTTTTATCCAGATTAGTGGTATGTTTCCAGTTTTATCCAGTTTACTGGTATGTTTCCAGTTTTATCCAGTTTGGTATGTGTCCAGTTTATCCAGTATACTAGTATATTTCCAGTTTTATCCAGTTACTGGTATTTTTCCAGTTTAATACAGTTACTGGTATATTTCCAGTTTATACAGTTTACTGGTATATTTCCAGTTTTATCCAGTTCACTGGTACGTTTCCAGTTTTATCCAGTTTACTGGTACGTTTCCAGTTTTATGCACTTTACTGGTATGTTTCCAGTTTTATCCAGTTTACTGGTATGTTTCCAGTTTTATCCAGTTTACTGGTATGTTTCCAGTTTTATCCAGTTTACTGGTATGTGTCCAGTTTTATCCAGTATACTAGTATATTTCCAGTTTTATCCAGTTTACTGGTATTTTTCCAGTTTAATACAGTTGACTGGTATATTTCCAGTTTTATACAGTTTACTGGTATATTTCCAGTTTTATCCAGTTCACTGGTACGTTTCCAGTTTTATCCAGTTTACTGGTACGTTTCCAGTTTTATGCACTTTACTGGTATGTTTCCAGTTTTATACACTTTACTGGTATGGTTCCAGTTTTGTCCAGTTTACTGGTATTTTTCCAGTTTTATCCAGTTTACTAGTACGTGCCCAGTTTTATCCAGTTTACTGGTACGTGTCCAGTTTTATCCAGTTTACTGGTACGTTTCCAGTTTTATCCAGTTTACTGGTACGTGTCCAGTTTTATCCAGTTTACTGGTACGTTTCCAGTTTTATCCAGTTTACTGGTACGTTTCCAGTTTTATCCAGTTTACTGGTATGTTTCCAGTTTTATCCAGTTCACTGGTATGTGTCCAGTTTTATCCAGTATACCGGTATATTTCCAGTTTTATCCAATTTACCGGTATGTTTCCAGTTTTATCCAGTTTACTGGTATTTTTCCAGTTTTATCCAGTTTACTGGTACGTTTCCAGTTTTATCCAGTTTACTGGTACTTTTCCAGTTTTATCCAGTTTACTGGTATGTGTCCAGTTTTATCCAGTTTACTGGTATGTTTCCAGTTTTATCCAGTTTACTGGTATGTTTCCAGTTTTATCCAGTTTACTGGTATGTGTCCAGTTTTATCCAGTTCACTGGTACGTTTCCAGTTTTATCCAGTTTACTGGTACGTTTCCAGTTTTATACACTTTACTGGTACGTTTCCAGTTTTATACACTTTACTGGTACGTTTTCAGTTTTATCCAGTTTACTGGTATATTTCCAGTTTTATACAGTTTACTGGTACGTTTCCAGTTTTATCCACTTTACTGGTACGTTTCCAGTTTTATCCAGTTTACTGGTACGTTTCCAGTTTTATCCAGTTTACTGGTATGTTTCCAGTTTTATCCAGTTTACTGGTATTTTTCCAGTTTTATCCAGTTTACTGGTACGTTTCCAGTTTTATCCAGTTTACTGGTACGTTTCCAGTTTTATCCAGTTTACTGGTATGTGTCCAGTTTTATCCAGTTTACTGGTATGTTTCCAGTTTTATCCAGTTTACTGTTATGTTTCAAGTTTCATACAGGTTACTGGTATATTTCCAGTTTTATCCAGTTTACTGGTATGTTTCCAGTTATATCCAGTTTACTGGTATGTTTCCAGTTTTATCCAGTTTACTGGTATGTTTCCAATTTTATCCAGTTTACTGGTATGTTTCCAGTTTTATCCAGTTTACTGGTATGTTTCCAGTTTTATTCAGTTTACTGGTATTTTTCCAGTTTAATACAGTTTACTGGTGTGTTTCCAGTTTTATCCACTTTACTGGTATGTTTCCAGTTTTATCCAGTTTACTGGTATGTTTCCAGTTTTATCCAGTTTACTGGTATTTTTCCAGTTTAATACAGTTTACTGGTATGTTTCCAGTTTTATCCAGTTTACTGGTATGTTTCCAGTTTTATCCAGTTTACTGGTATGTTTCCAGTTTTATACAGTTTACTGGTATTTTTCCAGTTTAATACAGTTTACTGGTATGTTTCCAGTTTTATCCAGTTTACTGGTACGTTTCCAGTTTTATCCAGTTTACTGGTACGTTTCCAGTTTTATCCAGTTCACTGGTACGTTTCCAGTTTTATCCAGTTTACTGGTACGTTTCCAGTTTTATACACTTTACTGGTATGTTTCCAGTTTTATACACTTTACTGGTATGGTTCCATTTTTATCCAGTTTACTGGTATGTGTCCAGTTTTATCCAGTTTACTGGTATTTTTCCAGTTTTATCCAGTTTACTGGTACGTGTCCAGTTTTATCCAGTTTACTGGTACGTGTCCAGTTTTATCCAGTTTACTGGTACGTGTCCAGTTTTATCCAGTTTACTGATACGTTTCCAGTTTTATCCAGTTTACTGATACGTTTCCAGTTTTATCCAGTTTACTGGTACATTTCCAGTTTTATCCAGTTTACTGGTATGTTTCCAGTTTTATCCAGTTTACTGGTATATTTCCAGTTTTATACAGTTTACTGGTACGTTTCCAGTTTTATCCAGTTTACTGGTACGTTTCCAGTTTTATCCAGTTTACTGGTACGTTTCCAGTTTTATCCAGTTTACTGGTATGTTTCCAGTTTTATCCAGTTCACTGGTATGTGTCCAGTTTTATCCAGTATACCGGTATATTTCCAGTTTTATCCAATTTACCGGTATGTTTCCAGTTTTATCCAGTTTACTGGTATTTTTCCAGTTTTATCCAGTTTACTGGTACGTTTCCAGTTTTATCCAGTTTACTGGTACTTTTCCAGTTTTATCCAGTTTACTGGTACTTTTCCAGTTTTATCCAGTTTACTGGTATGTGTCCAGTTTTATCCAGTTTACTGGTATGTTTCCAGTTTTATCCAGTTTACTGGTATGTTTCCAGTTTTATCCAGTTTACTGGTATGTGTCCAGTTTTATCCAGTTCACTGGTACGTTTCCAGTTTTATCCAGTTTACTGGTACGTTTCCAGTTTTATACACTTTACTGGTACGTTTCCAGTTTTATACACTTTACTGGTACGTTTTCAGTTTTATCCAGTTTACTGGTATATTTCCAGTTTTATACAGTTTACTGGTACGTTTCCAGTTTTATCCAGTTTACTGGTACGTTTCCAGTTTTATCCAGTTTACTGGTATGTGTCCAGTTTTATCCAGTTTACTGGTATGTGTCCAGTTTTATCCAGTTTACTGGTATTTTTCCAGTTTTATCCAGTTTACTGGTACGTGTCCAGTTTTATCCAGTTTACTAGTAGGTGTCCAGTTTTATCCAGTTTACTGGTACGTGTCCAGTTTTATCCAGTTTACTGATACGTTTCCAGTTTTATCCAGTTTACTGGTACGTTTCCAGTTTTTTTCCAGTTTACTGGTACGTTTCCAGTTTTATCCAGTTTACTGGTATATTTCCAGTTTTATCCAGTTTACTGGTATGCTTCCAGTTTTAACCAGTTTACTGGTATTTTTCCAGTTTCATACAGTTTACTGGTATGTTTCCAGTTTTATCCAGTTCACTGGTATGTTTCCAGTTTTATCCAGTTTACTGGTACGTTTCCAGTTTTATCCAGTTTACTGGTATATTTCCAGTTTTATCCAGTTTACTGGTATGCTTCCAGTTTTATCCAGTTTACTGGTATTTTTCCAGTTTAATACAGTTTACTGGTATGTTTCCAGTTTTATCCAGTTTACTGGTATGTTTCCAGTTTTATCCAGTTTACTGGTATGTTTCCAGTTTTATCCAGTTTACTGGTACGTTTCCAGTTTTATCCAGTTCACTGGTACGTTTCCAGTTTTATACACTTTACTGGTACGTTTCCAGTTTTATACACTTTACTGGTATGTTTCCAGTTTTATACACTTTACTGGTATGTGTCCAGTTTTATACACTTTACTGGTATGGTTCCAGTTTTATCCAGTTTACTGGTATGTTTCCAGTTTTATCCAGTTTACTGGTATGTTTCCAGTTGTATCCAGTTTACTGGTATGTTTCCAGTTCTTTAAAGTTTACTGGTATGTTTCCAGTTTAATCCAGTTTACTGGTATGTTTCAGGTTTTATCCAGTTTACTGGTATGTTTCCAGTTTTATCCAGTTTACTGGTATGTTTCCAGATTTATCCAGTTTACTGGTATGTTTCCAGTTTTATCCAGTTTACTGGTATTTTTCCAGTTTTATACAGTTTACTGGTGTGTTTCCAGTTTTATCCAGTTTACTGGTATGTTTCCAGTTTTATCCAGTTTACTGGTATGTTTCCAGTTTTATCCAGTTTACTGGTATTTTTCCAGTTTAATACAGTTTACTGGTATGTTTCCAGTTTTATCCAGTTTACTGGTATGTTTCCAGTTTTATCCAGTTTACTGGTATGTTTCCAGTTTTATCCAGTTTACTGGTACGTTTCCAGTTTTATCCAGTTCACTGGTACGTTTCCAGTTTTATCCAGTTTACTGGTACGTTTCCAGTTTTATACACTTTACTGGTACGTTTCCAGTTTTATACACTTTACTGGTACGTTTCCAGTTTTATACACTTTACTGGTATGTTTCCAGTTTTATCCAGTTTACTGGTATTTTTCCAGTTTAATACAGTTTACTGGTATGTTTCCAGTTTTATCCAGTTTACTGGTATGTTTCCAGTTTTATCCAGTTTACTGGTATGTTTCCAGTTTTATCCAGTTTACTGGTACGTTTCCAGTTTTATCCAGTTCACTGGTACGTTTCCAGTTTTATCCAGTTTACTGGTACGTTTCCAGTTTTATACACTTTACTGGTACGTTTCCAGTTTTATACACTTTACTAGTACGTTTCCAGTTTTATACACTTTACTGGTATGTTTCCAGTTTTATACACTTTACTGGTATGGTTCCAGTTTTATCCAGTTTACTGGTATTTTTCCAGTTTAATAAAGTTTACTGGAACGTTTCCAGTTTTATCCAGTTTACTGGTACGTTTCCAGTTTTATCCAGTTTACTGGTATGTGTCCAGTTTTATCCAGTTTACTGGTATGTGTCCAGTTTTATCCAGTTTACTGGTATTTTTCCAGTTTTATCCAGTTTACTGGTACGTGTCCAGTTTTATCCAGTTTACTAGTAGGTGTCCAGTTTTATCCAGTTTACTGGTACGTGTCCAGTTTTATCCAGTTTACTGATACGTTTCCAGTTTTATCCAGTTTACTGGTACGTTTCCAGTTTTTTTCCAGTTTACTGGTACGTTTCCAGTTTTATCCAGTTTACTGGTATATTTCCAGTTTTATCCAGTTTACTGGTATGCTTCCAGTTTTAACCAGTTTACTGGTATTTTTCCAGTTTCATACAGTTTACTGGTATGTTTCCAGTTTTATCCAGTTCACTGGTATGTTTCCAGTTTTATCCAGTTTACTGGTACGTTTCCAGTTTTATCCAGTTTACTGGTATATTTCCAGTTTTATCCAGTTTACTGGTATGCTTCCAGTTTTATCCAGTTTACTGGTATTTTTCCAGTTTAATACAGTTTACTGGTATGTTTCCAGTTTTATCCAGTTTACTGGTATGTTTCCAGTTTTATCCAGTTTACTGGTATGTTTCCAGTTTTATCCAGTTTACTGGTACGTTTCCAGTTTTATCCAGTTCACTGGTACGTTTCCAGTTTTATACACTTTACTGGTACGTTTCCAGTTTTATACACTTTACTGGTATGTTTCCAGTTTTATACACTTTACTGGTATGTGTCCAGTTTTATACACTTTACTGGTATGGTTCCAGTTTTATCCAGTTTACTGGTATTTTTCCAGTTTAATAAAGTTTACTGGTACGTTTCCAGTTTTATCCAGTTTACTGGTACGTTTCCAGTTTTATCCAGTTTACTGGTATGTGTCCAGTTTTATCCAGTTTACTGGTATGTGTCCAGTTTTATCCAGTTTACTGGTATTTTTCCAGTTTTATCCAGTTTACTGGTACGTGTCCAGTTTTATTCAGTTTACTGGTAGGTGTCCAGTTTTATCCAGTTTACTGGTACGTGTCAAGTTTTATCCAGTTTACTGGTACGTTTCCAGTTTTATCCAGTTTACTGGTACGTTTCCAGTTTTATCCAGTTTACTGGTATATTTCCAGTTTTATCCAGTTTACTGAAATGCTTCCAGTTTTAACCAGTTTACTGGTATTTTTCCAGTTTAATACAGTTTTCTGGTATGTTTCCAGTTTTATCCAGTTTACTGGTATTTTTCAATTTTTATCCAGTTTACTGGTACGTGTCCAGTTTTTTCCAGTTTACTGGTACGTGTCCAGTTTTATCCAGTTTACTGGTACGTTTCCAGTTTTATCCAGTTTACTGGTACGTTTCCAGTTTTACCCAGTTTACTGGTACGTTTCCAGTTTTATACACTTTACTGGTACGTTTCCAGTTTTATACACTTTACTGGTACGTTTTCACTTTTATACACTTTACTGGTTTGTTTCCAGTTTTATACACTTTACTGGTATGTTTCCAGTTTTATCCAGTTTACTGGTATTTTTCCAGTTTAATACAGTTTACTGGTATGTTTCCAGTTTTATCCAGTTTACTGGTATGTTTCAAGTTTTATCCAGTTTACTGGTACGTTTCCAGTTTTATCCAGTTTAGTGGTATATTTCCAGTTTTATACAGTTTACTGGTACGTTTCCAGTTTTATCCAGTTTACTGGTACGTTTCCAGTTTTATCCAGTTTACTGGTACGTTTCCAGTTTTATCCAGTTTACTGGTATGTTTCCAGTTTTATCCAGTTCACTGGTATGTGTCCAGTTTTATCCAGTTTACTGGTACGTTTCCAGTTTTATCCAGTTTACTGGTACGTTTCCAGTTTTAACCAGTTTACTGGTATGTTTCCAGTTTTAACCAGTTTACTGGTATATTTCCAGTTTTATCCAGTTTACTGGTACGTTTCCAGTTTTATCCAGTTCACTGGTACGTTTCCAGTTTTATCCACTTTACTGGTACGTTTCCAGTTTTATACACTTTACTGGTACGTTTCCAGTTTTATACACTTTACTGGTACGTTTTCACTTTTATACACTTTACTGGTTTGTTTCCAGTTTTATACACTTTACTGGTATGTTTCCAGTTTTATCCAGTTTACTGGTATTTTTCCAGTTTAATACAGTTTACTGGTATGTTTCCAGTTTTATCCAGTTTACTGGTATGTTTCAAGTTTTATCCAGTTTACTGGTACGTTTCCAGTTTTATCCAGTTTAGTGGTATATTTCCAGTTTTATACAGTTTACTGGTACGTTTCCAGTTTTATCCAGTTTACTGGTACGTTTCCAGTTTTATCCAGTTTACTGGTACGTTTCCAGTTTTATCCAGTTTACTGGTATGTTTCCAGTTTTATCCAGTTCACTGGTATGTGTCCAGTTTTATCCAGTATACCGGTATATTTCCAGTTTTATCCAATTTACTGGTATGTTTCCAGTTTAATCCAGTTTACTGGTATTTTTCCAGTTTTATCCAGTTTACTGGTACGTTTCCAGTTTTATCCAGTTTACTGGTATGTGTCCAGTTTTATCCAGTTTACTGGTATGTGTCCAGTTTTATCCAGTTTACTGGTATGTTTCCAGTTTTGTCCAGTTTACTGGTATGTTTCCAGTTGTATCCAGTTTACTGGTATGTTTCCAGTTTTATCCAGTTTACTGGTACGTTTCCAGTTTTATTCAGTTTACTGGTATGATTCCAGTTTTATCCAGTTTACTGGTATATTACCAGTTTTATCCAGTTTACTGGTATGTTTCCAGTTTAATACAGTTTACTGGTATGTTTCCAGTTTTATACAGTTTACTGGTATGTTTCCAGTTTTATCCAGTTTACTGGTATATTTCCAGTTTTATCCAGTTTACTGGTACGTTTCCAGTTTTATCCAGTTTACTGGTACGTGTCCAGTTTATCCAGTTTACTGGTACGTTTCCAGTTTTATCCAGTTTACTGGTACGTGTCCAGTTTTATCCAGTTTACTGGTACGTTTCCAGTTTTATCCAGTTTACTGGTATATTTCCAGTTTTATCCAGTTTACTGGTATGTTTCCAGTTTTATCCAGTTTACTGGTATGTTTCCAGTTCTTTAAAGTTTACTGGTATGTTTCCAGTTTAATCCAGTTTACTGGTATGTTTCCAGTTTTATCCAGTTTACTGGTATGTTTCCAGTTCTTTAAAGTTTACTGGTATGTTTCCAGTTTAATCCAGTTTACTGGTATGTTTCCAGTTTTATCCAGTTTACTGGTATGTTTCCAGTTTTATCCAGTTTACTGGTATGTTTCCAGTTTTATCCAGTTTACTGGTATGTTTCCAGTTTTATCCAGTTTACTGGTATGTTTCCAGTTCTATCCAGTTTACTGGTATGTTTCCAGTTCTATCCAGTTTACTGGTATGTTTCCAGTTTTATCCAGTTTACTGGTATGTTTCCAGTTTTATACAGTTTACTGGTATGTTTCCAGTTTAATCCAGTTTACTGGTATGTTTCCAGTTTTATACAGTTTACTGGTATATTTCCAGTTTTATACAGTTTACTGGTATTTTTCCAGTTTTATACAGTTTACTGGTATGTTTCCAGTTTTATCCAGTTTACTGGTATATTTCCAGTTTTATACAGTTTACTGGTATGTTTCCAGTTTTATACAGTTTACTGGTATATTTCCAGTTTTATACAGTTTACTGGTATATTTCCAGTTTTATCCAGTTTACTGGTATGTTTCCAGTTTTTTCCAGTTTACTGGTATGTTTCCAGTTTTATCCAGTTTACTGGTATGTTTCCAGTTTTATCCACTTTACTGGTATGTTTCCAGTTTTATACAGTTTACTGGTATATTTCCAGTTTTTTACAGTTTACTGGTATATTTCCAGTTTTATCCAGTTTACTGGTATGTTTCCAGTTTTATCCACTTTACTGGTATGTTTCCAGTTTTATCCAGTTTACTGGTATGTTTCCAGTTTTATCCACTTTACTGGTATGTTTCCAGTTTTATACAGTTTACTGGTATGTTTCCAGTTTTATACACTTTACTGGTATGTTTCCAGTTTTATACAGTTTACTGGTATGTTTCCAGTTTTATACAGTTTACTGGTATGTTTCCAGTTCTTTAAAGTTTACTGGTATGTTTCCAGTTGTATCCAGTTTACTGGTATGTTTCCAGTTTTATCCAGTTTACTGGTATGTTTCCAGTTTTATTCAGTTTACTGGTATGTTTCCAGTTTTATCCAGTTTACTGGTATGTTTCCAGTTTTATCCAGTTTACTGGTATGTTTCCAGTTTTATTCAGTTTACTGGTATTTTTCCAGTTTAATACAGTTTACTGGTGTGTTTCCAGTTTTATCCAGTTTACTGGTATGTTTCCAGTTTTATGCAGTTTACTGGTATGTTTCCAGTTTTATCCAGTTTACTGGTATTTTTCCAGTTTAATACAGTTTACTGGTATGTTTCCAGTTTTATACAGTTTACTGGTATGTTTCCAGTTTTATCCAGTTTACTGGTATGTTTCCAGTTTTATCCAGTTTACTGGTACGTTTCCAGTTTTATCCAGTTCACTGGTACGTTTCCAGTTTTATCCAGTTTACTGGTACGTTTCCAGTTTTATACACTTTACTGGTACGTTTCCAGTTTTATACACTTTACTGGTACGTTTCCAGTTTTATACACTTTACTGGTATGTTTCCAGTTTTATACACTTTACTGGTATGGTTCCAGTTTTATCCAGTTTACTGGTATTTTTCCAGTTTAATACAGTTTACTGGTATGTTTCCAGTTTAATCCAGTTTACTGGTATGTTTCCAGTTTTATCCAGTTTACTGGTACGTTTCCAGTTTTATCCAGTTCACTGGTACGTTTCCAGTTTTATACACTTTACTGGTACGTTTCCAGTTTTATACACTTTACTGGTACGTTTCCAGTTTTATACACTTTACTGGTATGTTTCCAGTTTTGTACACTTTACTGGTATGGTTCCAGTTTTATCCAGTTTACTGGTATTTTTCCAGTTTAATAAAGTTTACTGGTACGTTTCCAGTTTTTTCCAGTTTACTGGTACGTTTCCAGTTTTATCCAGTTTACTGGTATGTGTCCAGTTTTATCCAGTTTACTGGTATGTGTCCAGTTTTATCCAGTTTACTGGTATTTTTCCAGTTTTATCCAGTTTACTGGTACGTGTCCAGTTTTATCCAGTTTACTGGTAGGTGTCCAGTTTTATCCAGTTTACTGGTACGTGTCCAGTTTTATCCAGTTTACTGGTACGTTTCCAGTTTTATCCAGTTTACTGGTACGTTTCCAGTTTTATCCAGTTTACTGGTATATTTCCAGTTTTATCCAGTTTACTGGTATGCTTCCAGTTTTAACCAGTTTACTGGTATTTTTCCAGTTTCATACAGTTTACTGGTATGTTTCCAGTTTTATCCAGTTCACTGGTATGTTTCCAGTTTTATCCAGTTTACTGGTACGTTTCCAGTTTTATCCAGTTCACTGGTACGTTTCCAGTTTTATCCAGTTTACTGGTACGTTTCCAGTTTTATACCCTTTACTGGTATGTTTCCAGTTTTATACACTTTACTGGTATGGTTACAGTTTTATCCAGTTTACTGGTATTTTTCCAGTTTAATACAGTTTTCTGGTATGTTTCCAGTTTTATCCAGTTTACTGGTATTTTTCCAGTTTTATGCAGTTTACTGGTACGTGTCCAGTTTTATCCAGTTTACTGGTACGTGTCCAGTTTCATCCAGTTTACTGGTACGTTTCCAGTTTTATCCAGTTTACTGGTACGTTTCCAGTTTTATCCAGTTCACTGGTACGTTTCCAGTTTTATCCAGTTTACTGGTACGTTTCCAGTTTTATACACTTTACTGGTACGTTTCCAGTTTTATACACTTTACTGGTACGTTTTCACTTTTATACACTTTACTGGTTTGTTTCCAGTTTTATCCAGTTTACTGGTACGTTTCCAGTTTTATACCCTTTACTGGTATGTTTCCAGTTTTATCCAGTTTACTGGTATTTTTCCAGTTTTATGCAGTTTACTGGTACGTGTCCAGTTTTATCCAGTTTACTGGTACGTGTCCAGTTTTATCCAGTTTACTGGTACGTTTCCAGTTTTATCCAGTTTACTGGTACGTTTCCAGTTTTACCCAGTTTACTGGTACGTTTCCAGTTTTAACCAGTTTACTGGTATGTTTCCAGTTTTAACCAGTTTACTGGTATATTTCCAGTTTTATCCAGTTTACTGGTACGTTTCCAGTTTTATCCAGTTCACTGGTACGTTTCCAGTTTTATCCAGTTTACTGGTACGTTTCCAGTTTTATACACTTTACTGGTACGTTTCCAGTTTTATACACTTTACTGGTACGTTTTCACTTTTATACACTTTACTGGTTTGTTTCCAGTTTTATACACTTTACTGGTATGTTTCCAGTTTTATCCAGTTTACTGGTATTTTTCCAGTTTAATACAGTTTACTGGTATGTTTCCAGTTTTATCCAGTTTACTGGTATGTTTCAAGTTTTATCCAGTTTACTGGTACGTTTCCAGTTTTATCCAGTTTACTGGTATATTTCCAGTTTTATACAGTTTACTGGTACGTTTCCAGTTTTATCCAGTTTACTGGTACGTTTCCAGTTTTATCCAGTTTACTGGTATGTTTCCAGTTTTATCCAGTTCACTGGTATGTGTCCAGTTTTATCCAGTATACCGGTATATTTCCAGTTTTATCCAATTTACTGGTATGTTTCCAGTTTTATCCAGTTTACTGGTATGTTTCCAGTTTAATCCAGTTTACTGGTATTTTTCCAGTTTTATCCAGTTTACTGGTACGTTTCCAGTTTTATCCAGTTTACTGGTACGTTTCCAGTTTTATCCAGTTTAGTGGTATGTGTCCAGTTTTATCCAGTTTACTGGTATGTTTCCAGTTTTATCCAGTTTACTGGTATGTGTCCAGTTTTATCCAGTTTACTGGTATGTTTCCAGTTGTATCCAGTTTACTGGTATGTTTCCAGTTGTATCCAGTTTACTGGTATGTTTCCAGTTTTATCCAGTTTACTGGTATGTTTCCAGTTTTATTCAGTTTACTGGTATGTTTCCAGTTTTATCCAGTTTACTGGTATATTTCCAGTTTTATCTGGTTTACTGGTATGTTTCCAGTTTTATCCAGTTTACTGGTATGTTTCCAGTTTTATTCAGTTTACTGGTATGTTTCCAGTTTTATCCAGTTTACTGGTACGTTTCCAGTTTTATACACTTTACTGGTATGTTTCCAGTTTTATCCAGTTTACTGGTATATTACCAGTTTTATCCAGTTTACTGGTATATTTCTAGTTTTATACAGTTTACTGGTACATTTCCAGTTTTATCCAGTTTACTGGTACGTTTCCAGTTTTATACACTTTACTGGTATGTTTCCAGTTTTATCCAGTTTACTGGTATATTTCCAGTTTTATCCAGTTTACTGGTACGTTTCCAGTTTTATCCAGTTTACTGGTACGTGTCCAGTTTTATCCAGTTTACTGGTACGTGTCCAGTTTTATCCAGTTTACTGGTACGTGTCCAGTTTTATCCAGTTTACTGGTACGTTTCCAGTTTTATCCAGTTTACTGGTATATTTCCAGTTTTATCCAGTTTACTGGTATGTTTCCAGTTGTATCCAGTTTACTGGTATGTTTCCAGTTCTTTAAAGTTTACTGGTATGTTTCCAGTTTAATCCAGTTTACTGGTATGTTTCCAGTTTTATCCAGTTTACTGGTATGTTTCCAGTTTTATCCAGTTTACTGGTATGTTTCCAGTTTTATCCAGTTTACTGGTATGTTTCCAGTTCTATCCAGTTTACTGGTATGTTTCCAGTTCTATACAGTTTACTGGTATGTTTCCAGTTTTATCCACTTTACTGGTATGTTTCCAGTTTTATACAGTTTACTGGTATGTTTCCAGTTTTATCCACTTTACTGGTATGTTTCCAGTTTTATACAGTTTACTGGTATGTTTCCAGTTTTATACACTTTACTGGTATGTTTCCAGTTTTATACAGTTTACTGGTATGTTTCCAGTTTTATCCAGTTTACTGGTATGTTTCCAGTTCTTTAAAGTTTACTGGTATGTTTCCAGTTGTATCCAGTTTACTGGTATGTTTCCAGTTTTATCCAGTTTACTGGTATGTTTCCAGTTTTATTCAGTTTACTGGTATGTTTCCAGTTTTATCCAGTTTACTGGTATGTTTCCAGTTTTATCCAGTTTACTGGTATGTTTCCAGTTGTATCCAGTTTACTGGTATTTTTCCAGTTGTATCCAGTTTACTGGTATGTTTCCAGTTTTATTCAGTTTACTGGTATGTTTCCAGTTTTAGTCAGTTTACTGGTATGTTTCCAGTTTTATCCAGTTTACTGGTATGTTTCCAGTTTAATCCAGTTTACTGGTATGTTTCCAGTTTTATCCAGTTTACTGGTGTGTTTCCAGTTCTATAAAGTTTACTGGTATGTTTCCAGTTTTATACAGTTTACTGGTATGTTTCCAGTTCTATCCAGTTTACTGGTATATTTCCAGTTGTATCCAGTTTACTGGTATGTTTCCAGTTCTTTAAAGTTTACTGGTATGTTTCCAGTTTTATCCAGTTTACTGGTATGTTTCCAGTTGTATCCAGTTTACTGGTATGTTTCCAGTTCTTTAAAGTTTACTGGTATGTTTCCAGTTTAATCCAGTTTACTGGTATGTTTCAGGCTTTATCCAGTTTACTGGTATGTTTCCAGTTTTATCCAGTTTACTGGTATGTTTCCAGTTTTATCCAGTTTACTGGTATGTTTCCAGTTTTATCCAGTTTACTGGTATGTGTCCAGTTTTATTCAGTTTACTGGTATTTTTCCAGTTTTATCCAGTTTACTGGTATGTTTCCAGTTTTATACAGTTTACTGGTATGTTTCCAGTTTTATCCAGTTTACTGGTATGTTTCCAGTTTAATCCAGTTTACTGGTATGTTTCCAGTTTCATCCAGTTTACTGGTATATTTCCAGTTTTATACAGTTTACTGGTATATTTCCAGTTTTATCCAGTTTACTGGTCTATTTCCAGTTATATACAGTTTACTGGTATGTTTCCAGTTTTATACACTTTACTGGTATGTTTCCAGTTTTATCCAGTTTACTGGTATGTTTCCAGTTTAATCCAGTTTACTGGTATGTTTCCAGTTTTATACAGTTTACTGGTATGTTTCCAGTTTTATCCAGTTTACTGGTATGTTTCCAGTTTTATCCAGTTTACTGGTATATTTCCAGTTTTATACAGTTTACTGGTATGTTTCCAGTTTTATCCAGTTTACTGGTATATTTCCAGTTTTATCCAGTTTACTGGTATGTTTCCAGTTTTTTACAGATTACTGGTATGTTTCCAGTTGTATCCAGTTTACTGGTATGTTTCCAGTTGTATCCAGTTTACTGGTATATTTCCAGTTGTATCCAGTTTACTGGTATGTGTCCAGTTTTATCCAGTTTACTGGTATGTTTCCAGTATTATCCAGTTTACTGGTATGTTTCCAGTTTTATTCAGTTTACTGGTATGTTTCCAGTTTTATCCAGTTTACTGGTATATTTCCAGTTTTATCCAGTTTACTGGTATGTTTCCAGTTGTATCCAGTTTACTGGTATTTTTCCAGTTGTATCCAGTTTACTGGTATGTTTCCAGTTTTATTCAGTTTACTGGTATGTTTCCAGTTTTATTCAGTTTACTGGTATGTTTCCAGTTTTATCCAGTTTACTGGTATGTTTCCAGTTTAATCCAGTTTACTCGTATGTTTCCAGTTTTATCCAGTTTACTGGTATGTTTCCAGTTCTATAAAGTTTACTGGTATGTTTCCAGTTTTATCCAGTTTACTGGTATGTTTCCAGTTCTATCCAGTTTACTGGTATATTTCCAGTTTTATCCAGTTTACTGGTATGTTTCCAGTTTTATCCAGTTTACTGGTATTTTTCCAGTTTTATCCAGTTTACTGGTATGTTTCCAGTTGTATCCAGTTTACTGGTATGTTTCCAGTTCTTTAAAGTTTACTGGTATGTTTCCAGTTTAATCCAGTTTACTGGTATGTTTCCAGTTTAATCCAGTTTACTGGTATGTTTCCAGTTTTATCCAGTTTACTGGTATGTTTCCAGTTTTATCCAGTTTACTGGTATGTTTCCAGTTGTATCCAGTTTACTGGTATGTTTCCAGTTCTTTAAAGTTTACTGGTATGTTTCCAGTTTAATCCAGTTTACTGGTATGTTTCCAGTTTTATCCAGTTTACTGGTATGTTTCCAGTTTTATCCAGTTTACTGGTATGTTTCCAGTTTTATCCAGTTTACTGGTATGTTTCCAGTTTTATTCAGTTTACTGGTATGTTTCCAGTTTTATCCAGTTTACTGGTATTTTTCCAGTTCTATCCAGTTTACTGGTATGTTTCCAGTTTTATCCAGTTTACTGGTATGTTTCCAGTTTTATCCAGTTTACTGGTATGTTTCCAGTTCTATCCAGTTTACTGGTATGTTTCCAGTTTTATTCAGTTTACTGGTATGTTTCCAGTTTTATCCAGTTTACTGGTATGTTTCCAGTTCTTTAAAGTTTACTGGTATGTTTCCAGTTTAATCCAGTTTACTGGTATGTTTCCAGTTTTATCCAGTTTACTGGTATGTTTCCAGTTTTATCCAGTTTACTGGTATGTTTCCAGTTTTATCCAGTTTACTGGTATGTTTCCAGTTTTATTCAGTTTACTGGTATGTTTCCAGTTTTATCCAGTTTACTGGTATGTTTCCAGTTCTATCCAGTTTACTGGTATGTTTCCAGTTTTATTCAGTTTACTGGTATGTTTCCAGTTTTATCCAGTTTACTGGTATGTGTCCAGTTTTATCCAGTTTACTGGTATGTTTCCAGTTTTATTCAGTTTACTGGTATGTTTCCAGTTCTATCCAGTTTACTGGTATGTTTCCAGTTCTATCCAGTTTACTGGTATGTTTCCAGTTCTATCCAGTTTACTGGTATGTTTCCAGTTCTATCCAGTTTACTGGTATGTTTCCAGTTCTATCCAGTTTACTGGTATGTTTCCAGTTTTATCCAGTTTACTGGTATGTTTCCAGTTTTATCCAGTTTACTGGTATGTTTCCAGTTCTATAAAGTTTACTGGTATGTTTCCAGTTTTATTCAGTTTACTGGTATGTTTCCAGTTTTATCCAGTTTACTGGTATGTTTCCAGTTTAATCCAGTTTACTGGTATGTTTCCAGTTTTATCCAGTTTACTGGTATGTTTCCAGTTCTATAAAGTTTACTGGTATGTTTCCAGTTTTATACAGTTTACTGGTATGTTTCCAGTTCTATCCAGTTTACTGGTATATTTCCAGTTTTATCCAGTTTACTGGTATGTTTCCAGTTTTATCCAGTTTACTGGTATGTTTCCAGTTTTATCCAGTTTACTGGTATGTTTCCAGTTGTATCCAGTTTACTGGTATGTTTCCAGTTCTTTAAAGTTTACATGTATGTTTCCAGTTTAATCCAGTTTACTGGTATGTTTCCAGTTTTATCCAGTTTACTGGTATGTTTCCAGTTTTTTCCAGTTTACTGGTATGTTTCCAGTTTTATCCAGTTTACTGGTATGTTTCCAGTTTTATCCAGTTTACTGGTATGTTTCCAGTTTTATTCAGTTTACTGGTATGTTTCCAGTTTTATCCAGTTTACTGGTATGTTTCCAGTTCTATCCAGTTTACTGGTATGTTTCCAGTTTTATCCAGTTTACTGGTATGTTTCCAGTTTTATCCAGTTTACTGGTATGTTTCCAGTTCTATCCAGTTTACTGGTATGTTTTCCAGTTTTATCCAGTTTACTGGTATTTTTCCAGTTCTTTCCAGTTTACTGGTATGTTTCCAGTTTTATCCAGTTTACTGGTATGTTTCCAGTTTTATCCAGTTTACTGGTATGTTTCCAGTTTTATTCAGTTTACTGGTATGTTTCCAGTTCTATCCAGTTTACTGGTATGTTTCCAGTTCTATCCAGTTTACTGGTATGTTTCCAGTTCTATCCAGTTTACTGGTATGTATCCAGTTTTATCCAGTTTACTGGTATGTTTCCAGTTTTATTCAGTTTACTGGTATGTTTCCAGTTCTATCCAGTTTACTGGTATGTTTCCAGTTCTATCCAGTTTACTGGTATGTTTCCAGTTCTATCCAGTTTACTGGTATGTTTCCAGTTCTATCCAGTTTACTGGTATGTTTCCAGTTCTATCCAGTTTACTGGTATGTTTCCAGTTTTATCCAGTTTACTGGTATTTTTCCAGTTCTATCCAGTTTACTGGTATGTTTCCAGTTTTATCCAGTTTACTGGTATGTTTCCAGTTTTATCCAGTTTACTGGTATGTTTCCAGTTTTATCCAGTTTACTGGTATGTTTCCAGTTTTATCCAGTTTACTGGTATGTTTCCAGTTTTATCCAGTTTACTGGTATGTTTCCAGTTTTATCCAGTTTACTGGTATGTTTCCAGTTTTATTCAGTTTACTGGTATGTTTCCAGTTTTATCCAGTTTACTGGTATGTTTCCAGTTTTATTCAGTTTACTGGTATGTTTCCAGTTCTATCCAGTTTACTGGTATGTTTCCAGTTCTATCCAGTTTACTGGTATGTTTCCAGTTCTATCCAGTTTACTGGTATGTTTCCAGTTTTATCCAGTTTACTGTTATGTTTCCAGTTTTTTACAGTTTACTGGTACGTTTCCAGTTTTATCCAGTTTACTGGTATGTTTCCAGTTTTATCCAGTTTACTGGTATGTTTCCAGTTCTATAAAGTTTACTGGTATGTTTCCAGTTTTATTCAGTTTACTGGTATGTTTCCAGTTTTATGCAGTTTACTGGTATGTTTCCAGTTTAATCCAGTTTACTGGTATGTTTCCAGTTTTATCCAGTTTACTGGTATGTTTCCAGTTCTATAAAGTTTACTGGTATGTTTCCAGTTTTATACAGTTTACTGGTATGTTTCCAGTTCTATCCAGTTTACTGGTATATTTCCAGTTTTATCCAGTTTACTGGTATGTTTCCAGTTGTATCCAGTTTACTGGTATGTTTCCAGTTTTATCCAGTTTACTGGTATGTTTCCAGTTGTATCCAGTTTACTGGTATGTTTCCAGTTCTTTAAAGTTTACATGTATGTTTCCAGTTTAATCCAGTTTACTGGTATGTTTCCAGTTTTATCCAGTTTACTGGTATGTTTCCAGTTTTTTCCAGTTTACTTGTATGTTTCCAGTTTTATCCAGTTTACTGGTATGTTTCCAGTTTTATTCAGTTTACTGGTATGTTTCCAGTTCTATCCAGTTTACTTGTATGTTTCCAGTTTTATCCAGTTTACTGGTATGTTTCCAGTTTTATCCAGTTTACTGGTATGTTTCCAGTTCTATTCAGTTTACTGGTATGTTTCCAGTTTTATCCAGTTTACTGGTATTTTTCCAGTTCTATCCAGTTTACTGGTATGTTTCCAGTTTTATCCAGTTTACTGGTATGTTTCCAGTTTTATCCAGTTTACTGGTATGTGTCCAGTTTTATCCAGTTTACTGGTATGTTTCCAGTTTTATTCAGTTTACTGGTATGTTTCCAGTTCTATCCAGTTTACTGGTATGTTTCCAGTTCTATCCAGTTTACTGGTATGTTTCCAGTTCTATCCAGTTTACTGGTATGTTTCCAGTTCTATCCAGTTTACTGGTATGTTTCCAGTTTTATCCAGTTTACTGTTATGTTTCCAGTTTTTTACAGTTTACTGGCATTTTTCCAGTTTTCTTCGTGTATCAGCTGATTGAACATGTCTACAGACTTTAAACTGGTCTGCAGACGGTAAACAGGTCTACAGATAGCCAGTACCCACCTACTTGGACCCAGTAGGTGGGACCTGTAGACCGCCTACTTGGACGCAGTGGGTGGGACCCGTAGATTGCCTTATTGGACCTAGTGGGTGGGACCCGTAGACCGTCTACATGGACCCAGTGGGTGGGACCCGTAGACCGCCTTCTTTGACCCAGTGGGTGGTACCCGTAGACCGCCAACTTGGACCCAGTGGGTTGGACCAGTAGACCACCTACTTGGACCCAGTGGGTGGGACCCGTAGACCGCCGACTTGGATCCAGTGGGTTGGACCAGTAAACCACCTACTTGGACCCAGTGGGTGGGACCCGTAGACCGCCGACTTGGACCCAGTGGGTTGGACCAGTAAACCACCTACTTGGACCCAGTGGGTGGGACCCGTAGACCGCCTCTTTTGACCCAGTGGGTGGGACCCGTAGACCGCCTACTTTAACCCAGTGGGTGGGACCAGTAGACCGCCTACTTGACCGACTACTTCACATGTGTGTGTTTTCATGTGTGTGTTTTCACATGTGTGTGTTTTCACATATGTGCCTTTTGACATGTGTGTGTTTTCACGTGTGTTTTCACGTATGTGCGTTTTCACATGGGTGTGTTGTCACATGTGTGTGTTTTCACGTATGTGTGTTTTCACATGGGTGTGTTTTCACATGTGTGCGTTTTCACATGTGTGTGTTTTCACATGCGTGTGTTTTCACGTATGTGCGTTTTCACGTGTGCGTTTTCACATGTGTGCGTTTTCACATGTGTGCATTTTCACATGGGTGTGTTTTCACACATGGGTGTTTTCACATGTGTGCGTTTTTACATATGTGCATTTTCACATGTGTGCATTTTCACATGGGTGTGTTTCCACATGTGTGCGTTTTCACATGGGTGCGTTTTCACATGTGTGCGTTTTCACATGTGTGCGTTTTCACATGTGTGCATTTTCACATGGGTGTGTTTTCACGTATGTGTGTTTTCACATGGGTGTGTTTTCACATGTGTGCATTTTCACATGGGTGCGTTTCCACATGTGTGCGTTTTCGCATGTGTGCATTTTCACATGTGTGCATTTTCACATGTGTGCGTTTTCACATATGTGCATTTTCACATGTGTGCATTTTCACATGGGTGTGTTTCCACATGTGTGCGTTTTCACATGGGTGCGTTTTCACATGTGTGCGTTTTCACATGTGTGCATTTTCACATGGGTGTGTTTTCACGTATGTGTGTTTTCACATGGGTGTGTTTTCACATGTGTGCGTTTTCACATATGTGCATTTTCACATGTGTACATTTTCACATGGGTGTGTTTCCACGTGTGCGTTTTCACATGGGTGCGTTTTCACATGTGTGCGTTTTCACATGTGTGCATTTTCACATGGGTGTGTTTTCACGTATGTGTGTTTTCACATGTGTGCATTTTCACATGGGTGCGTTTTCACATGTGTGCGTTTTCACGTGTGTGTTTTCACGTATGTGTTTTCACGTATGTGCATTTTCACATGGGTGTGTTTTCACATGTGTGCATTTTCACATGTGTGCGTGAATGCGTTTCATATGCGTGTGTGAATGGTCATTCTGAATCCTGTCCCATACAGCCCCTCATAACCTACAAAAAACAATGACTCCATATTTTCTTCTGGGTCAGTCAGTGTCGGTGCCTTTGGAGACACACTCTGACCCATAATGCACTTGGATAAATGAGAAGCTGAGGCAGAATACTGGTTCAACTGCACTTCTGTTTCTGAAGAAATTCAACAGTGTTCAGGTTATTTGGATATTTTGTAAGTATAAACATTTTCATGACTTAATTGGCCTTTTTTGCACTAAAACACAGATCAAATGTTGAATTGTCTTTGTTTATAAGTTCTTCTGCTAATGTTTGACCACTGGACATCCATCATTGTGGGCTGGACATTGGACTGTTAAACAGCCTCATATGATGAATCATTCCATGAATGAAGGTGAGTTCCACCACAGTCAACCGGTTCATTCTTCATGCACATGTGTAATGAGTCCACACAAACAGAACAAAGTGTCCACAAGAGACACACCAACACACACAGTGGAAGAACCCGTGTGTTTGTGTGGAACCCAGTGTTACTGAAGCAGCAGTGAACTTCTACTGAACAGCCTGGTCTGGGTTTGCATCTCAAACGTCCACTGGAGGCAAACAGACTGAGCGCAGCTTTGACATTCATGTGAAATATGGCCAACGTCTGTTAGAATACCCACAATGCACCCCCTGTGCACATTAGCATATATGGATGAGGCATTCTCATGTGGAAAACTGCTCCTTTAAGTGGTGGAGGGGCAGCTTTGAATGCTCCGTCTGCATCTGGGTCCAGGTTCATCAGGTTCTGCTGGAGGTTGGGATGTGAAAAGGTGGATTTTCTGTTTCTAAACGAACAGCTATAGAGTCTGAGAGTGTCAAAGCTGTGAGCGTGAAAAAGGTTAGAGAGAGGCTTAGGAAATACACTTTAAATACAATACAATCAGATTACAATACAGATACAATCAGACTAGAATACAGAAACAATCAGATTACAATACAGATACAATCAGGTTAGAATACAGTTACAATGAGATTAAAATACAGATACAATCAGGTTAGAATACAGATATTTCAGATTACAATACAGATACAATCAGATTACAATACAGATACAATCCGGTTAGATTCAGGTTAGAATACAGATACTATCATATTAGAATACAAATACAATCAGATGAGAATACAGATACAATCAGATTAGAATACAGATACAATCAGATTAGAATACAGATATAATCAGATTACAATACAGATACAATCAGATTGGAATACAGATAAAATCAGATTACAATACAAATACAATCAGATTTCAATACAGATACAATCAGATTACAATACAGATACAATCAGATTGGAATACAGATATAATCAGATTACAATACAGATACAATCAGATTGGAATACAGATACAATCAGATTGGAATACAGATATAATCAGATTACAATACAGATAAAATCAGATTGGAATACAGATACAATCAGATTACAATACAGATACAATCAGATTGGAATACAGATATAATCAGATTACAATACAGATACAATCAGATTGGAATACAGATACATTCAGATTACAATACAGATACAATCAGATTACAATGCACATACAATCAGATTGGAATACAGATATAATCAGATTACAATGCAGATACAATCAGATTGGAATACAGATATAATCAGATTACAATACAGATAAAATCAGATTGGAATACAGATACAATAAGATTAGAATACAGAAACAATCAGATTACAATACAGATACAATCAGATTGGAATACAGATATATTCAGATTACAATACAGATACATTCAGATTACAATGCAGATACAATCAGATTGGAATACAGATATAATCAGATTACAATACAGATACAATCAGATTAGAATACAGATATAATCAGATTACAATATAGATACAATCAGATTAGAATACAGATACAATCAGATTACAATGCAGATACAATCAGATTAGAAAACAGATACAATAAGATTAGAATACAGAAAATAATCAGATTACAATACAGATGAAATCAGATTGGAATACAGATACAATCAGATTACAATACAGATACAATCAGATTAGAATACAGATATAATCAGATTACAATATAGATACAATCAGATTAGAATACAGATACAATCAGATTACAATGCAGATACAATCAGATTAGAAAACAGATACAATAAGATTAGAATACAGAAACAATCAGATTACAATACAGATAAAATCAGATTGGAATACAGATACAGTCAGATTACAATACAGATACAATCAGATTGGAATACAGATATAATCAGATTACAATACAGATACAATCAGATTAGAATACAGATATAATCAGATTACAATATAGATACAATCAGATTAGAATACAGATACAATCAGATGACAATACAGATACAATCCAGTCAGATTCAGGTTAGAATACAGATACAATCAGATTAGAATACACATACAGTCAGATTAGAATACAGATAAATTCGGATTAGACTACAGATACAATCAGGTTAGAGTCAGGTTAGAATACATTCACAAGCATATTAGAATACAAATACAATCAGATTACAATACAGATACAATCAGGTTAGAATACAGAAAATATCAGATTACAATACAGATACAATAAGTTTTGAATACAGTTACAATGAGATTACAATACAGATACAATCAGGTTAGAATACAGATACATTCAGATTACAATACAGATACAATCAGATTAGAATACAGAAACAATCAGATTACAATACAGATACAATCAGGTTAGAATACAGATACATTCAGATTACAATACAGATACAATCAGGTTAGAATACAGTTAAAAACAGATTACAATACAGATACAACCAGATTACAATTCAGATACAATCAGATTAGAATACAGATACAAGCAGGTTAGAATACAGATACATTCAGATTACAATACAGACACAATCTAATTATTATACAGATACATCCAGATTACAATACAGATACAATCAGATTACAATACAGATACAACCAGATTACAATGCAGATACAATCAGATTAGAATACAGATACAATCAGATTGGAATACAGATACAATGAGATTACAATACAGGTACAATCAGGTTAGAATACAGATACAATCAGATTACAATACAGATACAATCAGGTGAGAATACAGTTACAATGAGGTTACAATACAGATACAATCAGATTAGAATACAGATACATTCAGATTACAATACAGATACAATCAGGTTAGAATACAGAAACAATCAGATTACAATACAGATAAAATCAGATTACAACACAGATAAAACCAGATTACAATGCAGATACAATCAGATTAGAATACAGATACAATCAGGTAAGATTACAGATACATTCAGATTACAATACAGAAACAATCAGATTACAATACAGATACAACCAGATTACAATGCAAATACAATCAGATTAGAATACAGATACAATCAGGTTACAATACAGATATAATCAGATTAGATTACAGAAACAATCAGATTAGAATACAGATACATTCATATTACAATACAGATAAAATCAGTTTACAATAGAGATACAACCAGATTACAATGCAGAAACAATCAGATTAGAATGCAGATACAATCAGATTAGAATACAGACATAATCAGGTTACAATACAGATACAATCAGGTTAGAATAAAGATACAATCAGGTTCGAATACAGATAAATTCAGATTACAATACGGATAAAATCAGATTACAATACAGATACAACCAGATGAGAATGCAGATACAAGCAGATTAGAATACAGATACAATCAGGTTAGAATACAGATACAATCAGGTTAGAATACACATACATTCAGATTACAATACAGATACAATCAGATTACAATACAGATACAACCAGATTATAATGCAGATACAACCAGATTAGAATGCAGATGCAATCAGGTTAGAATACAGATACAATCAGGTTAGAATACAGATACAATCAGTTTAGAATACAGATACAATCAGATTAGAATACAGATACAATCAGGTTAGAATACACATACATTCAGATTACAATACAGATACAATCAGATTAGAATAAAGACACAATCAGATTCCAATACAGATACAATCACATTACAATACATATACAATCAGGTTAGCGTCAGGTTAGAATACAGACACAAGCATATTAGAATACAAATACAATCAGATTACAATACTGATACAATCAGATTGGAATACAAATACAATCAGATGAGAATAAAGATACAATCAGGTTAGAATACAGATAAAATCAGATTACAATATAGATACAGTCAGATTGGAATACAGATACAATCAGATTACAATACAGATACAATCAGGTTAGAATACAGATACATTCAGATTACAATACAGATACAATCAGGTTAGAATACAGTTAAAATCAGATTACAATACAGATACAACCAGATTACAATTCAGATACAATCATATTAGAATACAGATACAAGCAGGTTAGAATACAGATACATTCAGATTACAATACTGATACAATCAGATTACAATACAGATACAACCAGATTACAATGCAGATACAATCAGATTAGAATACAGATACAATCAGGTTAGAATACAGATACATTCAGATTACAATACAGATAAAATCAGGTTAGAATACAGATACAATCAGGTTACAATGCAGATACAATCAGATTAGAATACAGATACAATCAGGTTAGAATACAGATACAATCAGATTACAATGGAGATACAACCAGATTACAATGCAGAAACAATCAGATTACAATGCAGATACAATCAGATTAGAATACAGACACAATCAAGTTAGAATACAGATAAATTCAGATTACAATACAGATATAATCAGATTACAATACAGACACAACCAGATTAGAATGCAGATACAACCAGATTAGAATGCAGATACAATCAGGTCATAATACAGATACAATCAGGTTAGAATACAAATACAATCAGTTTAGAATACAGATACAATCAGATTAGAATACAGATACAATCAGGTTAGAATACACATACATTCAGATTACAATACAAATACAATCAGATTACAATACAGATACAACCAGATTAGAATGCAGATACAACCAGATTAGAATGCAGATACAATCAGGTTAGAATACAGATACAATCAGGTTAGAATACAGATACAATCAGTTTAGAATACAGATACAATCAGATTAGAATACAGATACAATCAGGTTAGAATACAAATACATTCAGATTACAATACAGATACAATCAGATTAGAATAAAGACACAATCAGATTCCAATACAGACACAATCACGTTACAATACATATACAATCAGGTTAGCGTCAGGTTAGAATACAAACACAAGCATATTAGAATACAAATACAATCAGATTACAATACAGATACAATCAGATTGGAATACAAATACAATCAGATGAGAATACAGATACAATCAGGTTAGAATACAGATACAATCAGATTACAATACAGATACAATCAGGTTAGAATACAGATCCATTCAGATTACAATACAGATGCAATCAGGTTAGAATACAGATAAAATCAGATTACAATACAGATACAATCAGATTGGAATACAGATACAATCAGATTACAATACAGATACAATCAGGTTAGAATACAGTTACAATGAGATTACAATACAGATACAATCAGGTTAGAATACAGATACTTTCAGATTACAATACAGATACAATCATGTTAGAATACAGATACAATCAGATTACATTACAGATAAAATCAGATTACAATACAGATACAACCAGATTACAATGCAGATACAATCAGATTAGAATACAGATACAATCAGGTTAGAATACAGATACATTCAGATTACAATACAGATACAATCAGATTACAATACAGATACAATCAGATTACAATGCAGATACAATCAGATTAGAATGCAGATACAATCAGGTTACAATACAGATACAATCAGGTTAGAATACAGATACAATCAGATTAGAATACAGATACAATCAGGTTAGAATACAGATACAATCAGGTTAGAATACAGATACATTCAGATTACAATACAGATACAATCAGATTACAATAGAGATACAACCAGATTACAATGCAGAAACAATCAGATTAGAATGCAGATACAATCAGATTAGAATACAGACACAATCAGGTTAGAATACAGATACAATCAGGTTAGAATACAGATACAATCAGGTTAGAATACAGATAAATTCAGATTACAATACAGATACAGTCAGATTACAATACAGATACAATCAGATTGGAATACAGATATAATCAGATTACAATACAGATACAATCAGATTGGAATACAGATACAATCAGATTACAATACAGATACAATCAGATTGGAATAATGATACAATCAGATTACAATACAGATATAATCAGATTCGAATAAAGATATAATCAGATTAAATACAGATAAAATCAGATTGGAAAACAGATACAATCAGATTGGAATACAGATACAATCAGATTACAATACAGATACAATCAGATTGGAATACAGATACAATCAGATTACAATACAGATACAATCAGATTGGAATACAGATATAATCAGATTACAATACAGATACAATCAGATTGGAATACAGATATATTCAGATTACAATACAGATACAATCAGATTATAATGCAGATACAATCAGATTTGAATACAGATATAATCAGATTACAATACAGATACAATCAGATTAGAATACAGATATAATCAGATTACAATATATATACAATCAGATTAGAATAAAGATACAATCAGATTACAAAACAGATACAATCCGGTCAGATTCAGGTTAGAATACAGATACTATCATATTAGAATACAGATACAATCAGATTAGAATACACATACAATCAGATTATCATACAGATAAAATCAGATTAGAATACAGATACAATAAGGTTAGAGTCAGGTTAGAATACATTCACAAGCATATTAGAATACAAATACAATCAGATTACAATACAGATACAATCAGATTGGAATACAAATACAATCAGATTACAATACAGATACAATCAGGTTAGAATACGGTTACAATGAGATTACAATACAGATGCAATCAGGTTAGAATACAGATACATTCAGATTACAATACAGATACAATCAGATTACAATAGAGTTACAACCAGATTACAATGCAGATACAATCATATTAGAATACAGACACAATCAAGTAAGAATACAGATACAATCAGGTTAGAATACAGATAAAATCAGATCAGAAAACAGATACAATCAGGTTAGAATACAGATACAATCAGGTTAGAATACAGATACATTCAGATTGCAATACAGATACAATCAGATTACAATACAGATACAATCAGATTAGAATACAGATACAATCAGATTGGAATACAGATATAATCAGATTACAATACAGATACAATAATATTAGAATACAGATATAATCAGATTACAATACAGATACAATCAGATTAGAATACAGATATAATCAGATTACAATATAGATACAATCAGATTAGAATACAGATACAATCAGATTACAATACAGATACAATCAGATTAGAATACAGATATAATCAGATTACAATATATATACAATCAGATTAGAATAAAGATACAATCAGATTACAAAACAGATACAATCCGGTCAGATTCAGGTTAGAATACAGATACAATCAGATTAGAATACACATACAATCAGATTATCATACAGATAAAATCAGATTAGAATACAGATACAATAAGGTTTGAGTCAGGTTAGAATACATTCACAAGCATATTAGAATACAAATACAATCAGATTACAATACAGATACAATCAGATTGGAATACAAATACAATCAGATTACAATACAGATAAAATCAGGTTAGAATACAGATACAATTAGATTACAATACAGATACACTCAGATTGGAATACAGATACAATCAGATGAGAATACAGATACAATCAGGTTAGAATACAGATACAATCAGATTACAATACAGATACAATCAGATATGAATACAGAAACAATCAGATTATAATACAGATACAATCAGGTTAGAATACGGTTACAATGAGATTACAATACAGATGCAATCAGGTTAGAATACAGATACATTCAGATTACAATACAGATACAATCAGATTACAATAGAGTTACAACCAGATTACAATGCAGATACAATCATATTAGAATACAGACACAATCAAGTAAGAATACAGATACAATCAGGTTAGAATACAGATAAAATCAGATCAGAAAACAGATACAATCAGGTTAGAATACAGATACAATCAGGTTAGAATACAGATACATTCAGATTGCAATACAGATACAATCAGATTACAATACAGATACAATCAGATTAGAATACAGATACAATCAGATTGGAATACAGATATAATCAGATTACAATACAGATACAATAATATTAGAATACAGATATAATCAGATTACAATACAGATACAATCAGATTAGAATACAGATATAATCAGATTACAATATAGATACAATCAGATTAGAATACAGATACAATCAGATTACAATACAGATACAATCCGGTTAGATTCAGGTTAGAATACAGATACTATCATATTAGAATACAAATACAATCAGATGAGAATACAGATACAATCAGATTAGAATACAGATACAATCAGATTGGAATACAGATATAATCAGATTACAATACAGATACAATCAGATTGGAATACAGATATAATCAGATTACAATACAGATACAATCAGATTGGAATACAGATATAATCAGATTACAATACAGATACAATCGGGTTAGAATACAGATACAATCAGATGCCAATACAGATATAATCAGATTACAATACAGATACAATCAGATTGGAATACAGATACAATCAGATTACAATACAGATACAATCAGATTGGAATACAGATATAATCAGATTACAATACAGATACAATCTGATTGGAATACAGATACATTCAGATTACAATACAGATACAATCAGATTACAATACAGATACAATCAGATTAGAATACAGATATAATCAGATTACAATACAGATACAATCAGATTAGAATAAAGACACAATCAGATTCCAATACAGATACAATCACATTACAATACATATACAATTGTGATAACGTTAGTACAAACAATGAATCCAAATGCAGAACTCGGACACAAAAAATAAGGTTCAAAAGATTTATTAATTACACACAGGTGTAATAAATAATAATATCAGTGACAGAATCTTGAGGATAATGGTTGGGGATTTCCTCCTTAGATTCGTCCTCCGGATCGAGGGCGACAGCACGTCTCCCGGAGCGGCCTTTGGGGTATTTTTCCCGACTAGGGAAAAGCAAAGGGAGGTCAGGGACGGAAACAGGTCATGCACAGGCAGGCTATCAAACAGGCGACAGGACATAAGGACACGGCAAAACTCACTTAACAGTAGTCAGGGCAAGAAGATCAGAACCAGGGAATCAGATGAGGCAGACAAAACCGACAGGGAGCAGGCAGAAGGCAAAAAACTGAGGAATCCAAAAACGGGTCAAAACAGGCAGACAAACGAACAGACGAGGTCAAAACGCTGGTAAGAACTGCAAGAGTTACAAACTGGCGTCTGACAGGGGGAAGAGACAGGGTTTAAATACATAAAAGGGAGGGAAGACAACTAGACACAGGTGGAGCAAATTAGGGCGGAGACAGGTAATCAGGGGAAAGGTGAGCACGATCAGGGAACAGGAAGTAAAGACGACAGACAAGACACATGAGGGGAAACTTAACAAAATAAAACAGGAAGTGACAAACAAACATAAAAGACAGACAAAACCAGACTAACGTCTGGCTGCAGGTATGACAGTACCCCCCCTCCTAGGGACGGCACCAGACGGACCAGGGACATCAGGGTGACTCCGGTGGAACTGTCGGATCAGGTCCGGGTCCAGAATACGGGAAGCCGGCACCCAGGAACGTTCCTCAGGTCCATAACCCTCCCAATCCACAAGGTACTGGAATCCTCTCCCCCGACGACGAGCTGCCATTAATCGCCGGACCATGTAGGCTGGATCCCCATCAATCATCCATGGTGGTGGTGGAGGTTGGGTGGGCGGGACCAGATGACTTTCCTTCACAGGTTTGATTTGGCTAACGTGAAAGGTGGGATGGATCCTCATAGACCTTGGTAGTTTTAGGCGTACAGAAACAGGATTAATAACTTTCGAGATAGGGAATGGACCTACAAACCTGGGTGCCAACTTGCGACTCTCAATCCGTAGAGGGAGATGTTTGGCCGACAGCCAAACCCGCTGGTCCGGATGGTAGATAGGAGCGGGGCTTCTATTGGAGTCCGCAGCGGTCTTGTAATGGCCCGAAGCCTTCAACAGGGCCTGTCTAGCTTGGGTCCAGGTCCTTTTACATCTGTGAATGAGGGCCAAGGCCGAAGGCACGCCCACCTCTTTCTCCAATGAAGGAAATAAGGGAGGCTGATAACCATACACAACATGAAAAGGTGATAAACCAGAAGAGGCACTGGGCAGCAAATTGTGAGCGAATTCCACCCACAACAGATGACGGCTCCAGGAGGCGGGGTTTTGCGAGGCCAGCACACGGAGTCCCACCTCCAGGACCTGATTGAGCCTCTCTGTTTGGCTGTTGGTCTGTGGGTGGAAACCAGAAGACAGACTGACAGAAGCACCAATGAGAGAACAAAAAGCTTTCCAAAAACTAGCAATGAACTGGGGCCCTCTATCGGAGACAATGTCTTTAGGGAAACCATGTAAACGAAAAACATGTAACAACAGCGCCTCCGCAGTCTCTTTAGCTGACGGAAGTTTAGGCAGGGGAATAAAATGCACCATCTTAGAGAATCTATCCACCACCGTGAGTACAGCCGTGTTACCATTAGACAAGGGCAAACCAGTCACAAAGTCCAGAGCAATGTCCGACCAGGGCCTCTTAGGGACAGGTAACGGACGCAGCTCCTCCATGGGGGCCTTATTAGAGGCTTTACTAACTGCACAAACAGGGCATGCGGCCACATATTCAGCGACGTCCCTCTCCATAGCCGTCCACCAGAAACGTTGCTTGAGCATAAACAGAGTCCTCTTCACCCCGGGATGGCACGTCATTTTAGACGCGTGGCCCCACTGGATCACCTGAGAACGGAGATGAGGAGGAACAAACAGGCGGTCTGGCGGCACGCCATCCGGGATCTCACAGTTATTAAGGGCCTCCATGACCAACTTCTCAACACCCCACTGAAAAGCCCCCACAATACAGGAACTGGGCAAAATAGTCTCAGGCTCAGAGACAGATGTGTCAGGTGAAAACACTCTGGAGAGAGCATCCGGCTTACCATTCTTGGAGCCAGGACGGTAGGACAGGGTGAAATTGAAGCGAGTGAAAAATAGAGCCCACCTGGCCTGACGGGAGTTGAGGCGTTTAGCCGAACGTAGGTACTCCAAGTTCTTATGGTCCGTCCAGATAAGAAACGGCACGTCCGTCCCCTCCAACCAGTGCCGCCATTCTTCTAACGCCACCTTAATGGCTAATAACTCACGGTTACCGATGTCATAGTTCCTTTCGGCAGGTGACAGTCTCTTAGACAAGTAGGCGAAGGGGTGGAGCCTGTTGTCAGCTGGAGAGCGCTGAGAGATGACCGCCCCCACACCCAAATCAGAGGCATCGACTTCCACCACAAACTGTAGAGCCGGGTCAGGGACGGACAGTATGGGGGCGGTAGAGAACGCCCCCTTCAGGCGGTTAAAAGCCTTGTCAGCCTCGGGACTCCACCTGAACACAGACTTGGAAGAGGTGAGAGCATGCAGGGGGGCAGCCACACTGCTGAACCCCCGGATAAACTTTCTATAGAAGTTAGCGAAGCCTAGGAATCTCTGAACATCCTTCCAGGAAGCTGGAGTAGGCCACTCCCTAACCGCACTGACCTTCTCAGGATCCATCTGGACACTCCCCTCCGAAATAATGAAGCCCAAAAAAGAAACTGTAGGCTGGTGGAATTCACATTTCTCCGCCTTGACGTATAGTTGATTGGCGAGCAGTCTCTGAAGCACCTAACGCACATGCTGAATGTGCGTCTCCTCGTCTGGGGAAAAAATCAGGATATCGTCCAGATAGAGAAATACAAAAACATTAAGCATGTCCCTGAGAACATCATTAACCAGGGCCTGGAAAACAGCCGGGGCGTTGGTTAGACCAAATGGCATCACCAGATACTCGTAGTGACCACTGGGGGTGTTGAACGCCGTCTTCCATTCATCTCCTTCTCTAATTCTAACTAAATGATATGCGTTACGAAGGTCTAGTTTGGAGAATATCTTGGCCCCATGCAAAAGTTCAAAAGCTGATGACATCAGCGGCAAAGGGTATCGGTTACGGACGGTAATGTCATTAAGCCCCCGATAATCTATGCATGGCCTTAGCGACTTATCTTTCTTATCAACAAAGAAAAACCCTGCTCCTGCAGGCGACGAAGAGGGTCTAATTAACCCAGCTGCCAGGGACTCATCAATGTATTTTTTCATGGCTAGGTTCTCAGGGCCAGACAGAGAATATAACCTCCCCTTAGGAGGAGATGTACCAGGACGTAACTCAATAGAGCAGTCATACGAACGATGAGGAGGTAAGGACGTAGCCTTAGATTTACTAAATACCTCCTTTAAGTCATGGTAACACAGAGGAACCTTCTCCAGTGCAGGGAAGTCTTTATCTTCCTCCATAGGAACACTAACCGGGGCCACGGAGATCTGAGGCGTCTTGGGAGAACATACTGGTAACTTAACAAACTTGCAACGAGATTCACAGTCTTTACCCCAAGAATAAACTTCCCCAGTGCCCCAATCTATAAATGGTTCATGTATCTGTAACCATGGATAACCCAGAATGAGTGGCTGAGTCTCAGAGTTGTATATATGAAAACTAATGTTCTCCGTGTGTCCATCCATGAACTGTACAGCAACAGGCTCGGTACAATGGGTTATCCGGCAGATCACGTGGTCATCCAGGGCTCGGGCTTCCAGTGGACGCTGGACCGGGGTCGAACCGAGCCCCAACTTTTGTACCAGGTTCTGGTCCATAAGATTAGCGTCGGACCCGGAATCGATCAGGACGGGGTGCTGGAGAGACAGAGACTCAGAACAGAGAAGAACCACAGGAAACGGACGAGTAACAGTGGATAAGCACACAGTTCTGCTCAACAGCGACCCCTCACCTGTCTTAGCATCAGGCCTTAATGGACAGTTGCTGACTCTGTGTCCTTCTTGTCCGCAGTATAGGCAGAGACCCTCAACCATACGTCGTCGGCGTTCTTCAGCTGAGATATGAGTCCGACCCAGTTGCATAGGCTCTTCCTTATTACCGCCGGTCTCAGCAACCGGGAGACGAACCATCTCACGACCAGGTCCCTTACTGGACGGAGAGTGGACCTCAGGTTCATCTGACTGCCAAACTGACTCCTGATCAGCGACCCGGATGGCCTCGGTGATGACGTCGTCCAGGGAGTGAAGCTGTTGGCGGAGCGCCATCTCCCGGCCAACGGCACGATTAAGGCCGGTCGAAAAGGCAGTGATCAGGGCCTGGTTGTTCCACCCTGATTCCACCGCTAGGGATCGAAAGGTGCTCACATACTGCCTGATAGATTTATCTCCCTGTCTTAGCCTCATAAGCTGATGACCAGCGAATTGGCCCCGGACCGGATGGTCATATACCCTCTTAAGTTCTGATACTAGGGTCGAAAAAGACTGAACAGCAGGAGAATCTTGCTCAAAAAGTGCGTTGAAATAACTTAGAGGGGGGCCCTCCAGCAGGCTGGCCACATAGGCAATTTTAACAGAGTCTTTAGCAAAACGAACGGGCTGGGAATCAAAAATTAGCTGGAGCTGGGTGAAAAAATCACGACATGTGTCAGGATTACCTGAATATTTAGATGGCGCCGGAATGTTCGGCTCAGCCGAGTCTCGAACTGGCGGGTTGGCGGCCTGAATCTCGCCTGACACGGCTGCAGCCGCAGCTTGGGTACTGGTGAGTAAGGCTACCTGAGTGGTAAGCTGGTTCATTTTGTTGAGGAGGGTGTGGAGAGCCTGTTCATGTCCACCCAGCCTGTGCCCCTGGGACTGGATAGCCTCCTTGACCTGAGTGAGTTCTGCTGGATTCATATTTTGGCCAGTTGTACTGTGATAACGTTAGTACAGGCACTGAATCCAAATGCAGAACTCGGACACACAGATGAGGCAGACAAAACCGACAGGGAGCAGGCAGAAGGCAAAAAACCGAGGAATCCAAAAACGGGTCAAAACAGGCAGACAAACGAACAGACGAGGTCAAAACGCTGGTTAGAACTACAGGAGTTACAAACTGGCGTCTGACAGGGGGAAGAGACAGGGTTTAAATACACAAAAGGGAGGGAAGACAACTAGACACAGGTGGCACAAATTAGGACGGAGACAGGTAATCAGGGGAAAGGTGAGCACGATCAGGGAACAGGAAGTAAAGACGACAGACAAGACACATGAGGGGAAACTTAACAAAATAAAACAGGAAGTGACAAACAAACATAAAAGACAGACAAAACCAGACTAACGTCTGGCTGCAGGTATGACAACAATCAGGTTAGAGTCAGGTTAGAATACATTCACAAGCATATTAGAATACAAATACAATCAGATTACAATACAGATACAATCAGATTGGAATACAGATACAATCAGATTACAATACAGATACAATCAGGTTAGAATACAGATACAATCAGATTACAATACAGATACAATCAGATTGGAATACAGATACAATCAGATTACAATACAGATACAATCAGGTTAGAATACAGATACAATCAGATTACAATACAGATACAATCAGATTGGAATACAGATACAATCAGATTACAATACAGATACAATCAGGTTAGAATACAGTTACAATGAGATTACAATACAGATAAAATCAGATTACAATACAGATACAACCAGATTACAATGCAGATACAATCAGATTAGAATACATATACAATCAGGTTAGAATACAGATACATTCAGATTACAATACAGATACAATCAGATTACAATATAGATACAACCAGATTACAATACAGATACAATCAGATTACAATAGAGATACAACCAGATTACAATGCAGATACAATCAGATTAGAATGCAGATACAACCAGATTAGAATGCAGATAAAATCAGGTTAGAATATAGATACAATCAGTTTAGAATACAGATACAATCAGATTAGAATACAGATACAATCAGGTTAGAATACACATACATTCAGATTACAATACAGATACAATCAGATTACAATAAAGACACAATCAGATGCCAATACAGATACAATCACATTACAATACAGATACAATCAGGTTAGAGTCAGGTTAGAATACAGACACAAGCATATTAGAATACAAATACAATCAGATTACAATACAGATACAATCAGATTGGAATACAAATACAATCACATGAGAATACAGATACAATCAGGTTAGAATACAGATACAATCAGATTGGAATACAGATACAATCAGATTAGAATACAGATACAATCAGATTACAATACAGATACAACCAGATTACAATGCAGATACAATCAGATTAGAATACAGATACACCCAGATTACAATACAGATACAATCAGATTAGAATACAGATACAATCAGGTTAGAATACAGATACATTCAGATTACAATACAAATACAATCAGATTACAATACAGATACAACCAGATTACAATGCAGATACAATCAGGTTAGAATACAGATACATTCAGATTACAATACAGATACAATCAGATTACAATACAGATACACCCAGATTACAATACAGATACAATCAGATTAGAATACAGATACAATCAGGTTAGAATACAGATACAATCAGATTAGAATACAGATACAATCAGGTTAGAATACAGATACAATCAGATTAGAATACAGACACATTCAGATTACAATACAAATACAATCAGATTACAATACAGATACAACCAGATTACAATGCAGATACAATCAGGTTAGAATACAGATACAATCAGATTAGAATACAGATACAATCAGATTAGAACACAGTTAGAATCCGGTTTGAATCTGGTTCGAATCCAGACCAACAATCACAGATGATAAACATCTGCAGGTGACCACGCCCACCACAGATGGTCAGACAGATGACCAACAGGACTGACCACAGCTGTGTCCAGTGAATGGACATCACAGACGTGTGCGTCTGAAGGAGCCGTTCATTTCCACTTCAGCTTTGAATCCTTCATCCTTCTTCTGTGGTTTTAATTTGCTGTTGAATTCCTCAGGATGATGAAAGGCCTCCTCTGTGAACACTGGATGCTCTGGGTTGTGCAGAAGTCATTCAGCGCTTTGATAATTAGTGCCTGAACAGAGGAACGGGACCGTCATCTGCTCTGAGTCCGTCCACTCCAACAGATGCAGAAAAACAACACAATCATTTTTCTGAATCAAAGTTCGTCCGATCTCAACACGGCGCTTTCCCGCTAAATCACAGGTTTCAAGCATGCGGCCCAGGGTCCAAATCCAGCCCACCAAAAGATCCAATCTGGTCCCTGGGATGGATTTATGAAATACAAAAATTACACTGAAGATATGAACAATTGAGGATGTCAAAGTCATTTCAATACAGATTCCACATACACACCAATTACATATCCAGTAGGTCAGAAACCAGTCAAATACTATCATATTAAATCTATAAATAATGAAAACAGCACATTTTATCTCTGTTCTAGTGTAGAAAAGTAAAATTACATGAAAAAGTTTATATTAAAAACTGTTATTTTTTAGAAAATGTGAAAGACCTGAAATGTCTTCAGATAAGTAAATGCAGTTTTACCAGTATTCTGCCTGTTATTAATGTTCTGTGTATTTGTAATTGTAACGTCAGTTTTAACGCACATGTATAAATGATAAACTGATCATCTGAGGCAGAATATTGTTCAAATTGAACTTGTTTTTCTTGAGACGTTTCCAGTTGTTCATGTTATTCAATTTTTGTAGATGTAAACATGATCATAATTGAATTGGCCTTTTTCACAGTTCTTATTTGACTGGTCCGGCCCACTTCAGATCAGATTAGACTGAATGTGGAACTGAACTGACAGGAGTCTGATTGAACTGCACTAACCGGTGTGAAACTGAAATAGGATTTTAATTCTTCAGTTTCATCACATATTAGTCAGTATTCGTTAGGCTTCCTTTGTGTCACTGGATGTCTTTGTTTCACTGGTTAGTGTTAGATTTCTTGGGGTAGTAGGGGTCACATGTTGGTCAACAAACTAAACTGACAGACTGATGACCACAGGACGTAGGTTTTAGGTCCTTAGGACACATACGATCGTAAACCACAGGAGATAAGAGGTAAACACGCTGTCGATACAGGGTTTTCCATAGAGCTGAGCTTTCACATCTGTTGAACTTTAGAGTCACATGACACCAGTCCATTTTCAGTGACCCCGCCCACCTTGCCCTTAGTTTGAAGATCAGGTTCCAAGGTTTATAAAAGTGATGTGCATCGGAATGTCTGGATCCATTTTCCTGCTCGGTGTGGATCCTCTGAGTCATACTATGTATTTTGTTTGTGGTCAGATAAGACAAATTAAATTTATAAAGATGAGACTTAAAAGAATCTGGACTTTTTCTTGGAGCTTCCAACAAAAGAACAGGTTCAAACACAGGTGTCAAACAGTCGGCCCCGGGGCCAAAGGGGCCAAACCCCTGGAACTGTGTGTGTTGAGCCTTTATCCCGTGGAATATTCAGTGGAAATGACAGTAGAAGATGCTCCAGCAGCATGCACAGTCAACCTGCAGCTCCTCCTGACTCCATCTTCCATCTATAATAGATCAGAAAACTCCAGCAGACGCACACAGACCGCTCATGCTCCTGGAAAGTCCTCAGGGTTCTGTTCTGATTTCTGTCATGTCTGCCTCAGTAATACTCCAAACACAATAGTGTGGAACCCAACATTCAGCAGAAAGGTGTGTGTTTGGTTCAGGCAGAAAATCCTTCACTAACACCAATCCAAAGCACAAACGAGCAGAAACCACTGAACTGTCCCAGCCCTGTCTGCAGAAACCACCGCAGACCGGAGCAACGTCAGCAACGGCTGTTTTCTGATGCACTGGCAACCAGAACGCACTTTCATCCACCCAGGAGAAAAACAGCTGCACAGAAGAGACACCAGCCATTCAGCTGCTGTTGTACAAACAGGATGCATTCAATATTTACTGCAACAGTTGAACAGGTGCATTATGGTCTGTGTTCTGGAACAGCTGAACCGGTGCATTATGGTCTGTATTCTGGAACAGCTGAACAGGTGCATTATGGTCTGTATTCTGGAACAGCTGAACAGGTGCATTATGGTCTGTATTCTGGAACAGCTGAACAGGTGCATTATGGTCTGTAATCTGGAACAGCTGAACAGGTGCATTATGGTCTGTATTCTGGAACAGCTGAACAGGTGCATTATGGTCTGTATTCTGGAACAGCTGAACAGGTGCATTATGGTCTGTATTCTGGAACAGTTGAACAGGTGCATTATGGTCTGTATTCTGGAACAGCTGAACAGGTGCATTATGGTCTGTATTCTGGAACAGTTGAACAGGTGCATTATGGTCTGTGTTCTGGAACAGTTGAACAGGTGCATTATGGTCTGTATTCTGGAACAGTTGAACAGGTGCATTATGGTCTGTATTCTGGAACAGGTGTATTATGGTCTGTATTCTGGAACAGTTGAACAGGTGCATTATGGTCTGTATTCTGGAAGAGCTGAACAGGTGCATTATGGTCTGTATTCTGGAACAGCTGAACAGGTGTATTATGGTCTGTATTCTGGAACAGTTGAACAGGTGCATTATGGTCTTTATTCTGGAACAGCTGAACAGGTGCATTATGGTCTGTATTCTGGAACAGCTGAACAGGTGCATTATGGTCTGTATTCTGGAACAGTTGAACAGGTGTATTATGGTCTGTATTCTGGAACAGCTGAACAGGTGCATTATGGTCTGTATTCTGGAACAGTTGAACAGGTGCATTATGGTCTGTATTCTGGAACAGTTGAAAAGGTGCATTATGGTCTGTATTCTGGAACAGTTGAACAGGTGTATTATGGTCTGTATTCTGGAACAGTTGAACAGGTGCATTATGGTCTGTATTCTGGAACAGTTGAACAGGTGCATTATGGTCTGTATTCTGGAACAGTTGAACAGGTGCATTATGGTCTGTATTCTGGAACAGTTGAACAGGTGGTTTATGGTCTGTATTCTGGAACAGTTGAACAGGTGTATTATGGTCTGTATTCTGGAACAGTTGAACAGGTGCATTATGGTCTGTATTCTGGAAAAGGTGTATTATGGTCTGTGTTCTGGAACAGTTGAACAGGTGCATTATGGTCTGTATTCTGGAACAGCTGAACAGGTGCATTATGGTCTGTGTTCTGGAACAGCTGAACAGGTGCATTATGGTCTGTGTTATGGTCTGTGTTCTGGAAAAGCTGAACAGGTGCATTATGGTCTGTGTTCTGGAACAGCTGAACAGGTGCATTATGGTCTGTGTTCTGGAACAGTTGAACAGGTGCATTATGGTCTGTGTTCTGGAACAGTTGAACAGGTGCATTATGGTCTGTATTCTGGGACAGCTGAACAGGTGCATTATGGTCTGTATTCTGGAACAGTTGAACGGGTGCATTATGGTCTGTGTTCTGGAACAGTTGAACAGGTGCATTATGGTCTGTGTTCTGGAAAAGCTGAACAGGTGCATTATGGTCTGTATTCTGGAACAGCTGAACAGGTGCATTATGGTCTGTATTCTGGAACAGCTGAACAGGTGCATTATGGTCTGTATTCTGGAACAGGTGTATTATGGTCTGTATTCTGGAACAGTTGAACAGGTGCATTATGGTCTGTATTCTGGAACAGCTGAACAGGTGCATTATGGTCTGTATTCTGGAACAGTTGAACAGGTGCATTATGGTCTGTATTCTGGAACAGCTGAAATGGTGCATTATGGTCTGTGTTCTGGAACAGTTGAACAGGTGCATTATGGTCTGTGTTCTGGAACAGTTGAACAGGTGCATTATGGTCTGTATTCTGGAAATGCTGAAAAGGTGCATTATGGTCTGTATTCTGGAACAGCTGAACAGGTGCATTATGGTCTGTATTCTGGAACAGCTGAACAGGTGCATTATGGTCTGTATTCTGGAACAGTTGAACAGGTGCATTATGGTCTGTATTCTGGAACAGTTGAAAAGGTGCATTATGGTCTGTATTCTGGAACAGGTGTACTATGGTCTGTATTCTGGAACAGTTGAACAGGTGCATTATGGTCTGTATTCTGGAACAGCTGAACAGGTGCATTATGGTCTGTATTCTGGAACAGCTGAACAGGTGTATTATGGTCTGTATTCTGGAACAGCTTGAACAGGTGCATTATGGTCTGTATTCTGGAACAGCTGAACAGGTAGCATTATGGTCTGTATTCTGGAAAAGCTGAACAGGTGCATTATGGTCTGTATTCTGGAACAGTTGAACAGGTGCATTATGGTCTGTATTCTGGAACAGCTGAACAGGTGCATTATGGTCTGTATTCTGGAACAGCTGAACAGGTGCATTATGGTCTGTATTCTGGAACAGCTGAACAGGTGCATTATGGTCTGTATTCTGGAACAGTTGAACAGGTGCATTATGGTCTGTATTCTGGAAAAGTTGAACAGGTGCATTATGGTCTGTATTCTGGAACAGCTGAACAGGTGCATTATGGTCTGTATTCTGGAACAGCTGAACAGGTGCATTATGGTCTGTATTCTGGAACAGCTGAACAGGTGCATTATGGTCTGTATTCTGGAACAGTTGAACAGGTGTATTATTGTCTGTATTCTGGAACAGCTGAACAGGTGCATTATGGTCTGTATTCTGGAACAGTTGAACAGGTGCATTATGGTCTGTATTCTGGAACAGTTGAACAGGTGTATTATGGTCTGTATTCTGGAACAGTTGAACAGGTGCATTATGGTCTGTATTCTGGAACAGCTGAACAGGTGCATTATGGTCTGTATTCTGGAACAGCTGAACAGGTGCATAATGGTCTGTATTCTGGAACAGGTGTATTATGGTCTGTGTTCTGGAACAGTTGAACAGGTGCATTATGGTCTGTATTCTGGAACAGCTGAACAAGTGCATTATGGTCTGTATTCTGGAACAGTTGAACAGGTGCATTATGGTCTGTATTCTGGAAAAGTTGAACAGGTGCATTATGGTCTGTATTCTGGAACAGCTGAACAGGTGCATTATGGTCTGTGTTCTGGAACAGTTGAACAGGTGCATTATGGTCTGTATTCCTGAACAGCTGAACAGGTGCATTATGGTCTGTATTCTGGAACAGTTGAACAGGTGCATTATGGTCTGTGTTCTGGAACAGTTGAACAGGTGCATTATGGTCTGTATTCTGGAACAGCTGAACAGGTGCATTATGGTCTGTATTCTGGAACAGGTGTATTATGGTCTGTATTCTGGAACAGTTGAACAGGTGCATTATGGTCTGTATTCTGGAACAGCTGAACAGGTGCATTATGGTCTGTATTCTGGAACAGCTGAACAGGTGAATTATGGTCTGTATTCTGGAACAGTTGAAAAGGTGCATTATGGTCTGTATTCTGGAACAGCTGAATAGGTGCATTATGGTCTGTGTTCTGGAACAGGTGTATTATGGTCTGTATTCTGGAACAGCTGAACAGGTGCATTATGGTCTGTGTTCTGGAACAGTTGAACAGGTGCATTATGGTCTATGTTCTGGAACAGTTGAACAGGTGCATTATGGTCTGTATTCTGGAACAGTTGAACAGGTGCATTATGGTCTGTATTCTGGAACAGCTGAACAGGTGCATTATGGTCTGTATTCTGGAACAGCTGAACAGGTGCATTATGGTCTGTATTCTGGAACAGTTGAACAGGTGTATTATGGTCTGTATTCTGGAAAAGGTGTATTATGGTCTGTATTCTGGAACAGTTGAACAGGTGCATTATGGTCTGTATTCTGGAACAGTTGAACAGGTGCATTATGGTCTGTATTCTGGAACAGGTGTATTATGGTCTGTATTCTGGAACAGTTGAACAGGTGCATTATGGTCTGTATTCTGGAACAGCTGAACAGGTGCATTATGGTCTGTATTCTGGAACAGTTGAACAGGTGCATTATGGTCTGTATTCTGGAACAGTTGAACAGGTGCATTATGGTCTGTATTCTGGAACAGTTGAACAGGTGCATTATGGTCTGTATTCTGGAACAGCTGAACAGGTGCATTATGGTCTGTGTTCTGGAACAGCTGAACAGGTGCATTATGGTCTGTGTTCTGGAACAGTTGAACAGGTGTATTATGGTCTGTATTCTGGAACAGTTGAACAGGTGCATTATGGTCTGTATTCTGGAACAGGTGTATTATGGTCTGTATTCTGGAACAGTTGAACAGGTGCATTATGGTCTGTATTCTGGAACAGGTGTATTATGGTCTGTATTCTGGAACAGCTGAACAGGTGCATTATGGTCTGTATTCTGGAACAGCTGAACAGGTGCATTATGGTCTGTATTCTGGAACAGCTGAACAGGTGCATTATGGTCTGTATTCTGGAACAGTTGAACAGGTGTATTATGGTCTGTATTCTGGAACAGCTGAACAGGTGCATTATGGTCTGTTTTCTGGAACAGTTGAAAAGGTGCATTATGGTCTGTATTCTGGAACAGTTGAACAGGTGCATTATGGTCTGTATTCTGGAACAGGTGTATTATGGTCTGTATTCTGGAACAGCTGAACAGGTGCATTATGTTCTGTATTCTGGAACAGCTGAACAGGTGCATTATGGTCTGTATTCTGGAACAGGTGTATTATGGTCTGTATTCTGGAACAGTTGAACAGGTGCATTATGGTCTGTATTCTGGAACAGCTGAACAGGTGTATTATGGTCTGTATTCTGGAACAGTTGAACAGGTGCATTATGGTCTGTATTCTGGAACAGCTGAACAGGTGTATTATGGTCTGTATTCTGGAACAGTTGAACAGGTGCATTATGGTCTGTATTCTGGAACAGGTGTATTATGGTCTGTATTCTGGAACAGTTGAACAGGTGCATTATGGTCTGTATTCTGGAACAGCTGAACAGGTGCATTATGGTCTGTGTTCTGGAACAGCTGAACAGGTGCATTATGGTCTGTATTCTGGAACAGTTGAACAGGTGCATTATGGTCTGTATTCTGGAACAGGTGTATTATGGTCTGTATTCTGGAACAGTTGAACAGGTGCATTATGGTCTGTATTCTGGAACAGTTGAACAGGTGCATTATGGTCTGTATTCTGGAACAGCTGAACAGGTGCATTATGGTCTGTATTCTGGAACAGCTGAACAGGTGTATTATGGTCTGTGTTCTGGAACAGTTGAACAGGTGCATTATGGTCTGTATTCTGGAACAGCTGAACAGGTGCATTATGGTCTGTATTCTGGAACAGTTGAACTGGTGCATTATGGTCTGTATTCTGGAACAGGTGTATTATGGTCTGTATTCTGGAACAGCTGAACAGGTGCATTATGGTCTGTATTCTGGAACAGTTGAACAGGTGCATTATGGTCTGTATTCTGGAACATGTGTATTATGGTCTGTATTCTGGAACAGTTGAACAGGTGCATTATGGTCTGTATTCTGGAACAGCTGAACAGGTGCATTATGGTCTGTGTTCTGGAACAGCTGAACAGGTGCATTATGGTCTGTATTCTGGAACAGTTCAACAGGTGCATTATGGTTTGTATTCTGGAACAGGTGTATTATGGTCTGTATTCTGGAAAAGCTGAACAGGTGCATTATGGTCTGTATTCTGGAACAGCTGAACAGGTGCATTATGGTCTGTATTCTGGAACAGTTGAACAGGTGCATTATGGTCTGTATTCTGGAACAGCTGAACAGGTGCATTATGGTCTGTATTCTGGAACAGTTGAACAGGTGCATTATGGTCTGTATTCTGGAACAGTTGAACAGGTGCATTATGGTCTGTATTCTGGAACAGGTGTATTATGGTCTGTATTCTGGAACAGTTGAAAAAGGTGCATTATGGTCTGTATTCTGGAACAGCTGAACAGGTGTATTATGGTCTGTATTCTGGAACAGTTGAACAGGTGCATTATGGTCTGTATTCTGGAACAGCTGAACAGGTGTATTATGGTCTGTATTCTGGAACAGTTGAACAGGTGCATTATGGTCTGTATTCTGGAACAGCTGAACAGGTGCATTATGGTCTTTATTGTGGAACAGCTGAACAGGTGCATTATGGTCTGTATTCTGGAACAGTTGAACAGGTGCATTATGGTCTGTATTCTGGAACAGTTGAACAGGTGCATAATGGTCTTTATTCTGGAACAGCTGAACAGGTGCATTATGGTCTGTTGTTCTGTCTCTGTTCTGTTGTTCTGTTGTTCTGCCTCTTTTCTGTTGTTCTGTTGTTCTGTCTCTTTTCTGTTGTTCTGATGTTCTGTCTCTGTTCTGTTGTTCTGATGTTCTGCCTCTGTTGTGTTGTTCTGATGTTCTGCCTCTGTTCTGTTGTTCTGCCTCTGTTCTGTTGTTCTGATGTTCTGCCTCTGTTCTGTTGTTCTGTTGTTCTGTCTCTGTTCTGTTGTTCTGTTGTTCTGTCTCTGTTCTGTTGTTCTGCCTCTTTTCTGTTGTTCTGTTGTTCTGTCTCTGTTCTGTTGTTCTGTTGTTCTGTCTCTGTTCTGTTGTTCTGATGTTCTGCCTCTTTTCTGTGGTTCTGTTGTTCTGTCTCTGTTCTGTTGTTCTGTTGTTCTGTCTCTGTTCTGTTGTTCTGATGTTCTGCCTCTGTTCTGTTGTTCTTTTGTTCTGTCTCTTTTCTGTTGTTCTGCCTCTGTTCTGTTGTTCTGTTGTTCTGCCTCTTTTCTGTTGTTCTGTTGTTCTGTCTCTGTTCTGTTGTTCTGATGTTCTGCCTCTGTTCTGTTGTTCTGCCTCTCTTCTGTTGTTCTGTTATTCTGTCTCTGTTCTATTGTTCTGTTGTTCTGCCTCTTTTCTGTTGTTCTGATGTTCTGCCTCTGTTCTGTTGTTCTGTTTTTCTGCCTCTTTTCTGTTGTTCTGTCTCTTTTCTGTTGTTCTGTCGTTCTGCCTCTGTTCTGTTGTTCTGTCTCTGTTCTGTTGTTCTGTCATTCTGTTGTTCTGTCTCTGTTCTGTTGTTCTGTCTCTGTTCTGTTGTTCTGATGTTCTTCCTCTTTTCTGTTGTTCTGTTGTTCTGTCTCTGTTCTGTTGTTCTGCCTCTGTTCTGTTGCTCTGTTGTTCTGTCTCTGTTCTGTTGTTCTGTCTCTGTTCTGTTGTTCTGCCTCTGTTCTGTTGTTCTGTTGTTCTGTCTCTGTTCTGTTGTTCTGATGTTCTGTCTCTGTTCTGTTGTTCTGTTGTTCTGCCTCTGTTCTGTTGTTCTGTTGTTCTTTCTCTGTTCTGTTGTTCTGCCTCTGTTCTGTTGTTCTGTTGTTCTGTCTCTTTTCTGTTGTTCTGATGTTCTGCCTCTTTTCTGTTGTTCTTTTGTTCTGTCTCTGTTCTGTTGTTCTGTTGTTCTTCCTCTGTTGTGTTGTTCTGATGTTCTTCCTCTGTTCTGTTGTTCTGTTGTTCTGCCTCTTTTCTGTTGTTCTGTTGTTCTGTCTCTGTTCTGTTGTTCTGCCTCTTTTCTTTTGTTCATTTGTTCTTTCTCTGTTCTTTTGTTCTGTTGTTCTGCCCCTTTTCTGTTGTTCTGTTGTTCTGTCTCTGTTCTGTTATTCTGTTGTTCTGCCTCTGTTCTGTTGTTCTTTTGTTCTGCCTCTTTTCTGTTGTTCTGTTGTTCTGTCTCTGTTCTGTTGTTCTGTTGTTCTGCCTCTGTTCTGTTGTTCTGTTGTTCTGTCTCTGTTCTGTTGTTCTGTTGTTCTGCCTCTTTTCTGTTGTTCTGATGTTCTGCCTCTTTTGTGTTGTTCTGATATTCTGCCTCTTTTCCGTTGTTCTTTTGTTCTGCCTCTTTTCTTTTGTTCTGTTGTTCTGTCTCTGTTCTTTTGTTCTGTTGTTCTGTCTCTGTTCTGTTGTTCTGATGTTCTGTCTCTGTTCTGTTGTTCTGTTGTTCTGCCTCTTTTCTGTTGTTCTGTTGTTCTGTCTCTGTTCTGTTGTTCTGATGTTCTGTCTCTGTTCTTTTGTTCTGTTTTTTCTGCCTCTTTTCTGTTGTTCTGTTGTTCTGCCTCTGTTCTGCTGTTCTGATGTTCTGCCTCTATTCTGTTGTTCTGTTGTTCTGTCTCTGTTCTGTTGTTCTGTTGTTCTGCCTCTTTTCTGTTGTTCTGCCTCTGTTCTGTTGTTCTGTTGTTCTTTCTCTGTTCAGTTGTTCTGTTGTTCTGTCTCTGTTCTGTTGTTCTGTTGTTCTGCCTCTTTTCTGTTGTTCTGTTTTTCTGTCTCTGTTCTGTTGTTCTGTTGTTCTGTCTCTGTTCTGTTGTTCTGCCTCTGTTCTGTTGTTCTGTCTCTGTTCTGTTTTTCTGCCTCTGTTCTGTTGTTCTATTGTTCTGCCTCTGTTCTGTTGTTCTGTTGTTCTGATTTTCTGCCTCTGTTCTGTTGTTCTGTTGTTCTGTCTCTGTTCTGTTGTTCTTATGTTCTGCCTCTGTTCTGTTGTTCTGTTGTTCTGTCTCTGTTCTGTTGTTCTGCCTCTGTTCTGTTGTTCTTTTGTTCTGTCTCTGTTCTGTTGTTCTGATGTTCTGCCTCTGTTCTGTTGTTCTGTTGTTCTGTCTCTGTTCTGTTGTTCTTTTGTTCTGCCTCTGTTCATTTGTTCTGTTGTTCTGTCTCTGTTCTGTTGTTCTGCCTCTGTTCTGTTGTTCTTTTGTTCTGTCTCTGTTCTGTTGTTCTGATGTTCTGCCTCTGTTCTGTTGTTCTGTTGTTCTTTCTCTGTTCTGTTGTTCTTTTGTTCTGCCTCTGTTGTGTTGTTCTGATGTTCTGCCTCTGTTCCTTTGTTCTGTTGTTCTGCCTCTTTTCTGTTGTTCTGTTGTTCTGTCTCAATTCTGTTGTTCTGTCTCTGTTCGGTTGTTCTGTTGTTCTGCCTCTGTTCTGTTGTTCTGTTGTTCTGTCTCTGTTCTGTTGTTCTGCCTCTGTTCTGTTGTTCTGTTGTTCTGTCTCTGTTCTGTTTTTCTGTTGTTCTTCCTCTTTTCTGTTGTTCTGTTGTTCTGTCTCTGTTCTGTTATTCTGTTGTTCTGCCTCTGTTCTGTTGTTCTTTTGTTCTGTCTCTGTTCTGTTGTTCTGTTGTTCTGCCTCTTTTCTGTTGTTCTGATGTTCTGTCTCTTTTCTGTTGTTCTGATGTTCTGCCTCTGTTGTGTTGTTCTGATGTTCTGCCTCTGTTCTGTTGTTCTGTTGTTCTGCCTCTTTTCTGTTGTTCTGTTGTTCTGTCTCTTTTCTGTTGTTCTGTTGTTCTGTCTCTGTTCTTTTGTTCTGATGTTCTGCCTCTTTTCTGTTGTTCGGATGTTCTGTCTCTGTTCTGTTGTTCTGATGTTCTGCCTCTGTTGTGTTGTTCTGATGTTCTGCCTCTGTTCTGTTGTTCTGTTGTTCTGCCTCTTTTCTGTTGTTCTGTTGTTCTGTCTCTGTTCTGTTGTTCTGTTGTTCTGTCTCTGTTCTGTTGTTCTGATGTTCTGTCTCTGTTCTGTTGTTCTTTTGTTCTGCCTCTTTTCTGTTGTTCTGTTGTTCTGTCTTTGTTCTGTTGTTCTGATGTTCTGTCTCTGTTCTGTTGTTCTGTCTCTGTTCTGTTGTTCTGTTGTTCTGTCTCTGTTCTGTTGTTCTGATGTTCTGTCTCTGTTCTGTTGTTCTGTTGTTCTGCCTCTTTTCTGTTGTTCTGTTGTTCTGTCTCTGTTCTGTTGTTCTTTTGTTCTTTCTCTGTTCTGTTGTTCTGTAGTTCTGTCTCTGTTCTGTTGTTCTGATGTTCTGTCTCTGTTCTGTTGTTCTGTTGTTCTGCCTCTTTTCTGTTGTTCTGTCTCTGTTCTGTTGTTCTGTTGTTCTTTCTCTGTTCTGTTGTTCTGTTGTTCTGCCTCTTTTCTTTTGTTCTATTGTTCTGTCTCTGTTCTTTTGTTCTGATGTTCTGCCTCTGTTGTGTTGTTCTGATGTTCTGCCTCTGTTCTGTTGTTCTGCCTCTGTTCTGTTGTTCTGATGTTCTGCCTCTGTTCTGTTGTTCTGTGTTCCTGTCTCTTTTCTGTTGTTCTGTTGTTCTGTCTCTGTTCTGTTGTTCTGCCTCTGTTCTGTTGTTCTGTTTTTCTGTCTCTGTTCTGTTGTTCTGTCTCTGTTCTGTTGTTCTGATGTTCTGCCTCTGTTCTGTTGTTCTGTTTTTCTGTCTCTGTTCTTTTGTTCTTCCTCTGTTCATTTGTTCTGTCTCTGTTCTGTTGTTCTGATGTTCTTCCTCTGTTGTTCTGTTGTTCTGTCTCTTTTCTGTTGTTCTGCCTCTGTTCTGTTGTTCTGTCTCTGTTCTGTTTTCTGTTGTTCTGCCTCTTTTCTGTTTTTCTGTTGTTCTGTCTCTGTTCTGTTGTTCTGATGTTCTACCTCTGTTCTGTTTTTCTGCCTCTGTTCTGTTGTTCTGATGTTCTTCCTCTGTTCTGTTGTTCTGTTGTTCTGCCTCTGCTCTGTTGTTCTGTTGTTCTGTCTCTGTTCTTTTGGGTTTTTTTCTTCCTCTTTTCTGTTGTTCTGATGTTCTGTCTCTGTTCTGTTGTTCTGCCTCTGTTCTGTTGTTCTGATGTTCTGCCTCTGTTCTGTTGTTCTGTCTCTGTTCTGTTGTTCTGCCTCTGTTCTGTTGTTCTGTTGTTCTGCCTCTTTTCTGTTGTTGTGATGTTCTTCCTCTTTTGTGTTGTTCTGCCTCTGTTCTGTTCTTCTGATCTTCTGCCTCTGTTCTTTTATTTCTGTTGTTCTGTCTCTGTTCTTTTGTTCCTATGTTCTGTCTGTGTTCTGATGTTCTGCCTCTGTTCTTTTGTTCTGTTGTTCTGTCTCTGTTCTGATGTTCTGTCTGTGTTCTGTCTTCTACTGAGCCGTTGTTCTTTCCTCTTCATGCTTGTTGTGGAAGGCTGAGGTGTGAGAAAACCCACTGGAGCTGTGTGCAGTCGCTGCACATGAATATGAAGGTTCACAGTCATCCAGGGTTACAGGCTCCAAGTGCTTTAAGGAAGATTTGATCCACAATCACTGAGATTAATACATGTTCCAATTAGAGCAAAGCCATGACAGGACCAGTATTATGATCCTGGTGCATTTGTACATTTGATGTGTCCTCAGCTTTAACTTCCACTATGACATTTAACACCCCCCATCCCACATGTCTACTGTTCCCACATCTGAGCTTCATACAAAAAACAGATAAATACATACAGTACACACACACATATATATATATATATATATATATATATATGCGTGTGTGTGTGTGTGTGTGTGTGTGGATGTATGTGTATGGATGTATGTGTGTGTATGGATGTGTATGGATGGATGGATGGATGGATGTGTATGTATGTATGTGTGTGTATGTATGTATGTGTATGTATGTATGTGTGTGTATGTTTGTATGTGTATGTATGTATGTGTATATGTGTATGTATGTATGTATGTATGTATGTATGTATGTATGTGTATGTATATATGTATGTATGTATGTATGTATGTATGTATGTATGTATGTATGTATGTATGTATGTATGTATGTATGTGTATGTATATGTATGTATGTATGTATGTATGTATGTATACAGTACATACATACATACATACATACATACATATATATCTCTTTAGTGAATGAAAATCCATTATATACGTCGACATCAAACGATTACAAAAACAATCATTTGCTTATCCGGGTCCAGGTCACAGGGGCAGCAGCTTCAGCAGCTTCAGCAGCTTCAGCAGCTTCAGCAGAGGAGCCCAGACTGTCTTTTAGACAGAACTACGGCTGCCTGTGTCTTATACTAGGTTCAGCACTGGACAGCGCTACGGCTGCCTGTGTCTTATACTAGGTTCAGCACTGGACAGCGCTACGGCTGCCTGTGTCTTATACTAGGTTCAGCACTGGACAGCGCCCACACAGCTCTGTCCTGCTCACAGACAGAAGACCGCAGAATCCATTCTCTGCCCAGATAAGACTACAACTAGACTACTAGCAGCTCAAACAACATGTATTTCAGGTAAATCCTGAGAAATGCCACTGTTTGTAGGAACAGATTGCCTGTATGTTTGAGAACAGCATTGCAGAGCCTAGCTGGAGTTTATGGAGCTCACTATGTCTGGTCTTCTAAATGTGATGGCTCAGACTGGTATTGTACTGACTTTTGGAAGGACACGATGTAGTAGAGCAAACACACGCAGCCTGAACAGGAAAAAAGAGAGAAAAAATGTAGCTCCAGCTCTCAGGGAGGAGCCGGCTTCTATCATTCAGGGTTAGTGTTATAGTTAGGGTTAGGCTAACCCTAACCCTAACTATAACCCTAACCCTAACTATAACCCTAACCCTAACTATAACTATAACCCTAACTATAACCCTAACCCTAACTATAACCCTAACCCTAACCCTAACTATAACTATAACCCTAACTATAACCCTAACCCTAACCCTAACCCTAACTATAACTCTAACTATAACCCTAACCCTAACCCTAACTATAACCCTAACTATAACCCTAACCCTAACTATAACTATAACCCTAACTATAACCCTAACCCTAACTATAACCCTAACTATAACCCTAACCCTAACTATAACCCTAACCCTAACTATAACTATAACCCTAACTATAACCCTAACTATAACCCTAACTATAACCCTAACCCTAACCCTAACTATAACCCTAACCCTAACTATAACCCTAACCCTAACCCTAACTATAACCCTAACCCTAACTATAACCCTAACCCTAACTATAACTATAACCCTAACTATAACCCTAACCCTAACTATAACCCTAACCCTAACCCTAACTATAACTATAACCCTAACTATAACCCTAACCCTAACCCTAACCCTAACTATAACTCTAACTATAACCCTAACCCTAACTATAACCCTAACTATAACCCTAACCCTAACTATAACTATAACCCTAACTATAACCCTAACTATAACCCTAACTATAACCCTAACCCTAACTATAACCCTAACCCTAACTATAACTATAACCCTAACTATAACCCTAACCCTAACTATAACCCTAACTATAACCCTAACCCTAACTATAACCCTAACTATAACCCTAACCCTAACCCTAACTATAACCCTAACCCTAACACTAACCCTAACTATAACCCTAACTATAACCCTAACCCTAACACTAACTATAACCCTAACTATAACTATAACCCTAACCCTAACTATAACCCTAACCCTAACACTAACTATAACCCTAACCCTAACTATAACTATAACCCTAACCCTAACTATAACCCTAACACTGACTATAACCCTAACCCTAACTATAACCCTAACTATAACCCTAACCATAACTATAACCCTAACCCTAACACTAACTATAACCCTAACCCTAACTATAACCCTAACCCTAACTATAACCCTAACTATAACCCTAACCCTAACTATAACCCTAACTATAACCCTAACTATAACCCTAACCCTAACTATAACCCTAACCCTAACTATAACCCTAACTATAACCCTAACCCTAACTATAACCCTAACTATAACCCTAACTATAACTATAACCCTAACCCTAACTATAACCCTAACTATAACCCTAACCCTAACTATAACCCTAACCCTAACTATAACCCTAACTATAACCCTAACCCTAACTATAACCCTAACTATAACCCTAACTATAACCCTAACCCTAACCCTAACTATAACCCTAACTATAACCCTAACTATAACTATAACCCTAACTATAACTATAACCCTAACTATAACCCTAACTATAACCCTAACCCTAACCCTAATTATAACCCTAACTATAACCCTAACCCTAACTATAACTATAACCCTAACTATAACCCTAACCCTAACTATAACCCTAACCCTAACTATAACTATAACCCTAACTATAACCCTAACCCTAACTATAACCCTAACTATAACCCTAACCCTAACCCTAACTATAACCCTAACCCTAACTATAACCCTAACCCTAACACTAACCCTAACTATAACCCTAACCCTAACTATAACCCTAACCCTAACACTAACTATAACCCTAACCCTAACTATAACTATAACCCTAACCCTAACTATAACCCTAACCCTAACACTAACTATAACCCTAACTATAACTATAACCCTAACCCTAACTATAACCCTAACACTAACTATAACCCTAACCCTAACTATAACCCTAACTATAACCCTAACCCTAACACTAACTATAACCCTAACCCTAACTATAACTATAACCCTAACCCTAACTATAACCCTAACCCTAACCCTAACTATAACCCTAACCCTAACACTAACTATAACCCTAACCCTAACTATAACTATAACCCTAACCCTAACTATAACCCTAACACTGACTATAACCCTAACCCTAACTATAACCCTAACTATAACCCTAACCCTAACTATAACCCTAACCCTAACACTAACTATAACCCTAACCCTAACTATAACCCTACCCTAACTATAACCTAACTATAACCCTAACCCTAACTATAACCCTAACTATAACCCTAACTATAACCCTAACCCTAACTATAACCCTAACCCTAACTATAACCCTAACTATAACCCTAACCCTAACTATAACCCTAACTATAACCCTAACTATAACTATAACCCTAACCCTAACTATAACCCTAACTATAACCCTAACCCTAACTATAACCCTAACTATAACCCTAACTATAACCGTAACCCTAACTATAACCCTAACCCTAACTATAACCCTAACTATAACCCTAACCCTAACTATAACCCTAACTATAACCCTAACCCTAACTATAACCCTAACTATAACCCTAACCCTAACTATAACTATAACCCTAACTATAACTATAACCCTAACTATAACCCTAACCCTAACTATAACTATAACCCTAACTATAACCCTAACCCTAACTATAACCCTAACTATAACCCTAACCCTAACTATAACCCTAACCCTAACTATAACCCTAACTATAACCCTAACCCTAACTATAACCCTAACTATAACCCTAACCCTAACCCTAACTATAACCCTAACCCTAACTATAACCCTAACCCTAACACTAACCCTAACTATAACCCTAACCCTAACTATAACCCTAACCCTAACACTAACTATAACCCTAACCCTAACTATAACTATAACCCTAACCCTAACTATAACCCTAACCCTAACACTAACTATAACCCTAACTATAACTATAACCCTAACCCTAACTATAACCCTAACACTAACTATAACCCTAACCCTAACTATAACCCTAACTAAAACCCTAACCCTAACTATAACCCTAACCCTAACACTAACCCTAACTATAACCCTAACCCTAACTATAACCCTAACCCTAACACTAACTATAACCCTAACCCTAACTATAACTATAACCCTAACCCTAACTATAACCCTAACCCTAACACTAACTATAACCCTAACCCTAACTATAACTATAACCCTAACCCTAACTATAACCCTAACACTAACTATAACCCTAACCCTAACTATAACCCTAACTATAACCCTAACCCTAACTAATAA
>NW_021941677.1:77706-101863 GCF_902148855.1 Sphaeramia orbicularis
AGAACAGAGACAGAACAACAGAACACCAGAAAAGAGGAAGAAACAAGAACAACAGAACAGAGACAGAACAACAGAACAGAGACAGAACAACAGAATGACAGAACAACAGAACAGAGACAGAAACAACAGAACAGAGGCAGAACGACAGAACACAGAAAAGAGACAGAACAACAGAAAAGAGGCAGAAAAACGAACAACAGAACAGAGGCAGAACATCAGAACAACAGAAAAGAGGCAGAACAACAGAACAATAGAACAGAGACAGAATAACAGAACAACAGAGAAGGAGGCAGAACAACAGAACAGAGGCAGAACATCAGAACACAGAACAGAGACAGAACAACAGAACAACAGAAAGAGGCCGAACAACAGAACAACAGTTAACAGAGGCAGAACACAGAAACGAGACAGAACAAACGAACAACAGAACAGAGGCAGAACATCCGAACAACAGAACAAGAGACAGAACAACAGAACAACAGAAACAGAGACAGAACAACAGAACACAGAAAAGAGCAGAACAGAACAACACAGAACAGCAACAGAACAACAGAACAGAGACAGAACAACAGAACAACAGAACAACAGAAAAGAGGCAGAACAACAGAACAGAGACAGAACAACAGAACAACAGAACAGAGACAGAACAACAGAACAACAGAACAGAGGCAGAACATCAGAACAACAGAACAGAGGCAGAACAACAGAACAGAGGCAGAACATCAGAACAACAGAACAGAGGCCAGAACTCAGAACAACAGAACAGAGACAGAACATAGAACAACAGAAAAGAGACAGAACAACAGAACAAGAAAAAGAGGCAGAACAACAGACAACAGAACAGAGACAGAACAACAGACCATAATGCACTGTTCAGCTGTTCCAGAATAAAGACCATTATGCACCTGTTCAACTGTTCCAGAATACACCATAATGCACCTGTTCAACTGTTCCAGAATACAGACCATAATGCACCTGTTCAGCTGTTCCACAAAAAGACCATAATGCACCTGTTCAGCTGTTCCAGAATACAGACCATAATGCACCTGTTCAACTGTTCCAGAATACAGACATAATACACCTGTTCAGCTGTTCCAGAATACAGACCATAATGCACTGTTCAACTGTTCCAATACAGACCATAATACACCTGTTCAGCTGTTCCAGAATACAGACCATAATGCACCTTTTTCAACTGTTCCAATACAGACCATAATACACCTGTTCCAGAATACAGACCATAATGCACCTGTTCAACTGTTCCAGAATACGACCATAATGCACCTTCAGCTGTTCCAGAATACAGACCATAATGCACTGTTCAGCTGTCCAGAATACAGACCATAATGCACTGTTCAACTGTTCCAGAATACAGACCATAATACACTGTTCAGCTGTTCCAGAATACAGACCATAGTACATGTTCCAGAATACAAAACATAATGCACCTGTTGAACTGTTCCAGAATACAGACCATAATGCCTGTTCAGCTGTTCCAGAACACAGACCATAATGCCTGTTCAGCTGTTCCAGAATACAGACCATAATGCACCTGTTCAACTGTTCCAGCATACAGACCATAATACACATGTTCCAGAATACAGGACCATAATGCACCTGTTCAACTGTTCCAGAATACAGACCATTAATGCACCTGTTCAGCTGTTCCAGAAATACAGACCATCATACAACCTGTTCCAGAATACAGACATAATGCCCCAGTTCAACTGTTCCAGAATACAGACCATAATGCACCTGTTCAGCTGTTCCAAATAAGACCCATAATGCACCTGTTCAACTGTTCCAGAAACACAGACCTAATACACCTGTTCAGCGTCCAGATACAGACCATAATGCCCCTGTTCAGCTGTTCCAGAATACAGCCCATAATGCACCTGTTCCACTGTTCAGGAATACAGACCATAATGCACCTGTTCAACTGTTCCAGGAATACAGACCATAATACACTGTTCCAGACTACAGACCATAATGCACTGTTCAAACTGTTCCCGAATACCGACCATAATGCACCTGTTCAGCTGTTCCAGAACACAGACCATAATGCACCTGTTCAGCGTTCCAGAATACAGACCATAATGCACCTGTTCAACTGTTCCAGACTACAGACCATAATACACCTGTTCCCGAATACAGACCATACTGCACCTGTTCAACTGTTCCAGAATACAGACCATATACACCTGTTCAGTGTTCCAGACTACAGTACCATAATGCACCTGTTCAACTGTTCCAGAATACAGACCATAATACACCTGTTCAGCTGTTCAGAATACAGACCATAATGCACCTGTTCAACTGTTCCAGAATACAGACCCATAATACACTGTTCCAGAATACAGACCATAATGCACTGTTCAGCTGTTCCAGAATACAGAACATAATGCAACCTGTTCAGCTGTTCCAGAATACAGACCATATACACCTGTTCCAGAATACAGACCATAATTGCACTGTTCAACTGTTCCAGAATACAGACCATAATGCACCTTTTCAACTGTTCCAGCAAAACAGACCATAATGCACCCTGTTCAGCTGTTCCAGAAAACCATATACACCTGTTCCAGCGTCCGAATACAGACCATAATGCACTGTTCAGCTGTTCCAGATACAGACCATAATGCACCTGTTCAGCTGTTCCAGAATACAGACCATAATGCACCTGTTCAGCTGTTCCAGAATACAGACCATAATGCACCTGTTCAGCTGTTCAGAATACAGACCATAATACACCTGTTCCAGAATACCGACCATAATGCACCTGTTCAACTGTTCCAGAATACAGACCATAATAACCTGGTCCAGAATACAGCCCATAATGCACTGTTCAACTGTTCCAGAATACAGACCATAATACACCTGTTCAACTGTTCCAGAACACAGGACCATAATGCACCTGTTCAGCTGTTCCCAGAACACAGCCCATATGCACCTGTTCAGCTGTTCAGAATACAGACCATAATGCACCTGTTCAACTGTTCCAGAATACAGACCATAATGCACCCTGTTCAACTGGTCCAGAATACAGACCATAATGCACCTGTTAACTGTTCCAGAATACAGGACCATAATGCACCTGTCTGAGCAGCTGTTCCAGAATACAGACCAAATGCACCTGTTCAACTGTTCCAGAATACAGACCATAATACACCTGTTCCAGACTACAGACCATAATACACCTGTTCAACTGTTCCAGAATACAGACCATAATGCACCTGTTCAGCTGGTTCCAGAATACAGACCATAATGCACCTGTTCAGCTGTTCCAGAATACAGACCCATAATGCACCTGTTCAACTGTTCCAGAATACAGACCATAATGCACCTGTTCAACTGTTCCAGAACATAGACCATAATGCCCCTGTTCAACTGTTCCAGAACACAGACCATAATGCCACCTGTTCAGCTGTTCCAGAATACAGACCATAATACACCTGTTCCAGAACACAGACCATAATGCACCTATTCAGCTGTTCCAGAATACAGACCATAATGCACCTTTTCAACTGTTCCAGAATACAGACCATAATTCACCTGTTCAGCTGTTCCAGAATACAGACCATAATGCACCTGTTCAGCTGTTCCAGAATACAGACCATAATGCACCTGTTCAACTGTTCCAGAATACAGACCATAATGCACCTGTTCCAGAATACAGACCATAATGCACCTGTCAGCTGTTCCAGAATACAGACCATAATGCACCTGTTCAACTGTTCCAGAACACAGACCATAATGCACCTGTTCAACTGTTCCAGAATACAGACCATAATGCACCTGTTCAGCTGTTCAGGAATACAGACCATAATGCACCTGTTCAACTGTTCCAGAACACAGACCATAATGCACCTGTTCAGCTGTTCCAGAATACAGACCATAATGCACCTTTTCAGCTGTTCCAGAAGACAGACCATAATGCACCTGTTCAGCTGTTCCAGAACACAGACCATAATGCACTTGTTCAGCTGTTCCAGAATACAGACCATAATGCACCTGTTCAACTGTTCCAGAACACAGACCATAATACACCTGTTCCAGAATACAGACCATTATGCACCTGTTCAGCTGTTCCAGAATACAGACCATAATGCACCTGTTCAGCTGTTCCAGAATACAGACCATAATGCACCTGTTCAACTGTTCCAGAATACAGACCATAATACACCTGTTCAACTGTTCCAGAATACAGGACCATAATGCACCCTGTTCAACTGTTCCAGAATACAGACCATAATGCACCTGTTCAGCTGTTCCAGAATACAGGACAATAATACACCTGTTCAACTGTTCCAGAATACAGACCATAATGCACCTGTTCAGCTGTTCCAGAATACAGACCATAATGCACCTGTTCAAGCTGTTCCAGAATACAGACCCTAATGCACCTGTTCAGCTGTTCCAGAATACAGACCATAATGCACCTGTTCAACTTTTCCAGAATACAGACCATAATGCACCTGTTCAACTGTTCCAGAATACAGACCATAATGCACCTGTTCAGCTGTTCCAGAATACAGACCATAATGCACCTGTTCAGCTGTTCCAGAATACAGACCATAATGCACCTGTTCAACTGTTCCAGAATACAGACCATAATGCACCTGTTCAACTGTTCCAGAATACAGACCATAATGTACCTGTTCAGCTTTTCCAGAATACAGACCATAATGCACCTGTTCAACTGTTCCAGAATACAGACCATAATGCACCTGTTCAGCTGTTCCAGAATACAGACCATAATACACCTGTTCAGCTGTTCCAGAATACAGACCATAATGCACCTGTTCAACTGTTCCAGAATACAGACCATAGTACACCTGTTCCAGAATACAGACCATAATGCACCTTTTCAACTGTTCCAGAATACAGACCATAATGCACCTGTTCAACTGTTCCAGAATACAGACCATAATGCACCTGTTCAGCTGTTCCAGAATACAGACCATAATGCACCTGTTCGCTGTTCCAGAATACAGACCATAAGACTTTTCAGCATTTCCAGAATACAGACCATAATGCACCTGTTCACCTGTTCCAGAACACAGACCATAATGCACCTGTTTCAACTGTTCCAGCAACACATGAACATTAATGCAACCATTTCAGCTGTTCCAGAATACGACCATAATGCACCTGTTCAACTGTTCCAGAATACAGACCATAATGCACCTGTTCAGCTGTTCCAGAATACAGACCATAATGCACCTGTTCAACTGTTCCAGAATACAGACCATAATACACTGTTCCAGAATACAGACCATAATGCACCTGTTCAGCTGTTCCAGAATACAGACCATAATGCACCTGTTCAGCTTTTCCAGAATACAGACATAATGCACCGTTCAGCTGTTCCAGACTACAGACATAATGCACCTGTTCAGCTTTTCCAGAATACAGACCATAATGCACCTGTTCAACTGTTCCAGAACACAGACCATAATGCACCCGTTCAAACTGTTCCAGATACAGACCATAATGCACCTGTTCAGCTGTCCCAGAATACAGACCATAATGCACCTGTTCAACTGTTCCAGAACAACAGACCATAATGCACACTGTCACACTGTTCCAGACACACAGGACCATAATGCACCTGTTCAGCTGTTCCAGAACACAGACCATAATGCACCCTGTCAGCTTTTCCAGAACACCGACCATAACACAGACCATAATGCACCTGTTCAGCTGTTCCAGAACACAGACCCTAATGCACCTGTTCAGCTGTTCCAGAATACAGACCATAATGCACTGTTCAAACTGTTCCAGAACCCAGACCATCATACACCTGTTCCAGATACAGCCATAATGCACTGTTCAACTGTTCCAGAATACAGGACCATAATACACCTGTTCAACTGTTCCAGCATACAGACCATAAACACCTGTTCAACTGTTCCGAAATACAGCCCATTAATGCACGTTCAAATGTTCCAGAATACAGACCCATAATGCACCTGTTCAAACTGTTCCAGAATACCGGACCATAATGCACCTGTTCAACTGTTCCAGAATACAGACCATAATAAACTGTTCAACTGTTCCAGAATACAGACCATAAGGCACCTTTTCAACTGTTCCAGAATACAGACCATAATGCACCGTTCAACTGTTCCAGAATACAGACCATTAATGCACCCTGTTCAGCTGTTCCAGAATACAGACCATCATACACCTGTTCAACTGTTCCAGAATACAGACCATAATGCACCTGTTCAGCTGTTCCAGAATACAGACCATACTGCACCTGTTCAGCTGTTCCAGAATAAAGACCATAATGCACCCTGTTCAACTGTTCCAGAATACAGACCATAATACACCTGTTCAGCTGTTCCAGAATACAGACCATAATGCACCTGTTCAACTGTTCCAGAATAAGACCATAATGCACCTGTTCACACTGTTCCAGAATACAGACCATAATACACCTGTTCCAGAATACAGACCATAATGCACCTGTTCAACGTTCCAGAATACAGACCATAATGCACTGTTCAACTGTTCCAGAACACAGACCAATGCACCTGTTCAACTGTTCCAGAATACAGACCATAATGCACCTGTTCAGCTGTTCCAGAATACAGACCAATAATGCACCTGTTCAACTGTTCCAGAATACAGACCATAATGCACCTGTTCAGCTGTTCCAGAATACAGACCATAACTGCACCTGTTCAGCTGTTCCAGATACAGACAATAATGCACTGTTCAGCTGTTCCAGATTACAGACCATAATGCACCTGTTCAGCTGTTCCAGAATACAGACCATAATGCACCTGTTCAGCTGTTCCAGAATACGACCATAATGCAACCTGTTCCGCTGTTTCCAGACTACAGACCATTAATGCACCGGTTCAGCTGTTCCAGAACCACAGACCCTAACTGTCACCTGTTCAACTGTTTTGCCAGTAAATATTGAATGGCATCCTGTTTGTACAACAGCAGCTGAATGGCGTGGTGTCTCTTCTGTGCAGCTTGTTTTTCTCCTGGGTGGATTGAAAGTGCGTTCTGGTTGCCAGTGCATCAGAAAACAGCCGTTTGCTGACGTTGCTCCGGTCTGCGGTGGTTCTGCAGACAGGGCTGGACAGTTCAGTGGTTCTGCTCGTTTGTGCTTTGGATTGGTGTTAGTGAAGGATTTTCTGCCTGAACCAAACACACACCTTTCTGCTGAATGTTGGGTTCCACACATTGTGTTTGGAGTATTACTGAGGCAGACATGACAGAAATCAGAACAGAACCCTGAGGACTTTCCAGGAGCATGAGCGGTCTGTGTGCGTCTGCTGGAGTTTTCTGATCTATTATAGATGGAAGATGGAGTCAGGAGGAGCTGCAGGTTGACTGTGCATGCTGCTGGAGCATCTTCTACTGTCATTTCCACTGAATATCCACGGGCTAAAGGCTCACACACACAGTTCCAGGGGTTTGGCCCTTTGGCCCCGGGGCCCGACTGTTTTGACACTGTGTTTGAACCTGTTCTTTTGTTGGAAGCTCCAAGAAAAGTCCAGATTCTTTTAAGGTCTCATCTTTATAAATTTAATTTTTCTTATCTGACCAAACAAAAATAACATAGTATGACTCAGAGGATCCACACGAGCAGGACAATGGATCCAGACATTCCGATGCACATCACTTTTATAAACCTTGGACACCTGATCTTCAAACTAAGGGCAAGGTGGGCGGGGTCACTGAAAATGGACTGGTGTCATGTGACTCTAAAGTTCAACAGATGTGAAAGCTCAGCTCTATGGAAAAACCCTGTATCGACAGCGTGTTTACCTCTTATCTCCTGTGGTTACGATCGTATGTGTCCTAAGGACCTAAAACCTACGTCCTGTGGTCAATCAGTCTGTCAGTTTAGTTTGTTGGACCAAACATGTGACCCCTACTACCCCAAGAAATCTAACACTAACCAGTGAAACAAAGACATCCAGTGACACAAAGGAAGCCTAACGAATACTGACTAATATGTGATGAAACTGAAGAATTAAAATCCTATTTCAGTTTCACACCGGTTAGTGCAGTTCAATCAGACTCCTGTCAGTTCAGTTCCACATTCAGTCTAATCTGATCTGAAGTGGGCCGGACCAGTCAAATAAGAACTGTGAAAAAGGCCAATTCAATTATGATCATGTTTACATCTACAAAAATTGAATAACATGAACAACTGGAAACGTCTCAAGAAAAACAAGTTCAATTTGAACAATATTCTGCCTCAGATGATCAGTTTATCATTTATACATGTGCGTTAAAACTGACGTTACAATTACAAATACACAGAACATTAATAACAGGCAGAATACTGGTAAAACTGCATTTACTTATCTGAAGACATTTCAGGTCTTTCACATTTTCTAAAAAATAACAGTTTTTAATATAAACTTTTTCATGTAATTTTACTTTTCTACACTAGAACAGAGATAAAATGTGCTGTTTTCATTATTTATAGATTTAATATGATAGTATTTGACTGGTTTCTGACCTACTGGATATGTAATTGGTGTGTATGTGGAATCTGTATTGAATGACTTTGACATCCTCAATTGTTCATATCTTCAGTGTAATTTTTGTATTTCATAAATCCATCCCAGGGACCAGATTGGATCTTTTGGTGGGCTGGATTTGGACCCTGGGCCGCATGCTTGAAACCTGTGATTTAGCGGGAAAGCGCCGTGTTGAGATCGGACGAACTTTGATTCAGAAAAATGATTGTGTTGTTTTTCTGCATCTGTTGGAGTGGACGGACTCAGAGCAGATGACGGTCCCGTTCCTCTGTTCAGGCACTAATTATCAAAGCGCTGAATGACTTCTGCACACCCAGAGCATCCAGTGTTCACAGAGGAGGCCTTTCATCATCCTGAGGAATTCAACAGCAAATTAAAACCACAGAAGAAGGATGAAGGATTCAAAGCTGAAGTGGAAATGAACGGCTCCTTCAGACGCACACGTCTGTGATGTCCATTCACTGGACACAGCTGTGGTCAGTCCTGTTGGTCATCTGTCTGACCATCTGTGGTGGGCGTGGTCACCTGCAGATGTTTATCATCTGTGATTGTTGGTCTGGATTCGAACCAGATTCAAACCGGATTCTAACTGTGTTCTAATCTGATTGTATCTGTATTCTAATCTGATTGTATCTGTATTCTAACCTGATTGTATCTGCATTGTAATCTGGTTGTATCTGTATTGTAATCTGATTGTATTTGTATTGTAATCTGAATGTGTCTGTATTCTAATCTGATTGTATCTGTATTCTAACCTGATTGTATCTGTATTCTAATCTGATTGTATCTGTATTCTAACCTGATTGTATCTGTATTCTAATCTGATTGTATCTGTATTGTAATCTGGGTGTATCTGTATTGTAATCTGATTGTATCTGTATTGTAATCTGAATGTATCTGTATTCTAACCTGATTGTATCTGCATTGTAATCTGGTTGTATCTGTATTGTAATCTGATTGTATTTGTATTGTAATCTGAATGTATCTGTATTCTAACCTGATTGTATCTGTATTCTAATCTGATTGTATCTGTATTGTAATCTGGGTGTATCTGTATTCTAATCTGATTGTATCTGCATTGTAATCTGGTTGTATCTGTATTGTAATCTGATTGTATCTGTATTCTAATCTGATTGTATCTGTATTCCAATCTGATTGTATCTGTATTCTAACCTGATTGTATCTGTATATCTCATGTGATTGTATTTGTATTCCAATCTGATTGTATCTGTATTGTAATCTGATTGTATTTGTATTCTAATATGCTTGTGTCTGTATTCTAACCTGACTCTAACCTGATTGTATCTGTATTGTAATGTGATTGTATCTGTATTGGCATCTGATTGTGTCTTTATTGTAATCTGATTGTATCTGTATTGTAATCTGAATGTATGTGTATTCTAACCTGATTGTATCTGTATTCTAATCTGATTGTATCTGTATTCTAAACTGATTGTATCTATATTCTAACCTGATTTATCTGCATTCTAATCTGGTTGTATCTGCATTCTAATCTGATTGTATCTGCATTGTAATCTGGTTGTATCTCTATTGTAATCTGATTGTATCTGTATTGTAATCTGGTTGTATCTATATTGTAATCTGATTGTATCTGTATTGTAATCTGATTGTATATGTATTCTAATCTGATTGTATCTGCATTGTAATCTGGTTGTATCTGTATTGTAATCTGATTTTATCTGTATTGTAATCTCATTGTACTGTATTCTAACCTGATTGTATCTGTATTGTAATCTGATTGTATCTGTATTCCAATCTGATTGTATCTGTATTGTAATCTGATTGTATCTGTATTCTAACCTGATTGTATCTGTATTGTAATCTGATTGTATCTGTATTCCAATCTGATTGTATCTGTATTGTAATCTGATTGTATCTGTATTCTAACCTGATTGTATCTGTATTGTAATCTGATTGTATCTGTATTCCAATCTGATTGTATCTGTATTGTAATCTGATTGTATTTGTATTCTAATATGCTTGTGAATGTATTCTAACCTGACTCTAACCTGATTGTTGTCATACCTGCAGCCAGACGTTAGTCTGGTTTTGTCTGTCTTTTATGTTTGTTTGTCACTTCCCTGTTTTATTTTGTTAAGTTTCCCCTCATGTGTCTTGTCTGTCGTCTTTACTTCCTGTTCCCTGATCGTGCTCACCTTTCCCCTGATTACCTGTCTCCGTCCTAATTTGTGCCACCTGTGTCTAGTTGTCTTCCCTCCCTTTTGTGTATTTAAACCCTGTCTCTTCCCCCTGTCAGACGCCAGTTTGTAACTCCTGTAGTTCTAACCAGCGTTTTGACCTCGTCTGTTCGTTTGTCTGCCTGTTTTGACCCGTTTTTGGATTCCTCGGTTTTTTGCCTTCTGCCTGCTCCCTGTCGGTTTTGTCTGCCTCATCTGTGTGTCCGAGTTCTGCATTTGGATTCAGTGCCTGTACTAACGTTATCACAGTACAACTGGCCAAAATATGAATCCAGCAGAACTCACTCAGGTCAAGGAGGCTATCCAGTCCCCAGGGGCACAGGCTGGGTGGACATGAACAGGCTCTCCACACCCTCCTCAACAAATGAACCAGCTTACCACTCAGGTAGCCTTACTCACCAGTACCCAAGCTGCGGCTGCAGCCGTGTCAGGCGAGATTCAGGCCGCCAACCCGCCAGTTCGAGACTCGGCTGAGCCGAACATTCCGGCGCCATCTAAATATTCAGGTAATCCTGACACATGTCGTGATTTTTTCACCCAGCTCCAGCTAATTTTTGATTCCCAGCCCGTTCGTTTGCTAAAGACTCTGTTAAAATTGCCTATGTGGCCAGCCTGCTGGAGGGCCCCCATCTAAGTTATTTCAACGCACTTTTTGAGCAAGATTCTCCTGCTGTTCAGTCTTTTTCGACCCTAGTATCAGAACTTAAGAGGGTATATGACCATCCGGTCCGGGGCCAATTCGCTGGTCATCAGCTTATGAGGCTAAGACAGGGAGATAAATCTATCAGGCAGTATGTGAGCACCTTTCGATCCCTAGCGGTGGAATCAGGGTGGAACAACCAGGCCCTGATCACTGCCTTTTCGACCGGCCTTAATCGTGCCGTTGGCCGGGAGATTGGCGCTCCGCCAACAGCTTCACTCCCTGGACGACGTCATCACCGAGGCCATCCGGGTCGCTGATCAGGAGTCAGTTGGCAGTCAGATGAACCTGAGGTCCACTCTCCGTCCAGTAAGGGACCTGGTCGTGAGATGGTTCGTCTCCCGGTTGCTGAGACCGGCGGTAATAAGGAAGAGCCTATGCAACTGGGTCGGACTCATATCTCAGCTGAAGAACGCCGACGACGTATGGGTTGAGGGTCTCTGCCTATACTGCGGACAAGAAGGACACAGAGTCAGCAACTGTTCCATTAAGGCCTGATGCTAAGACAGGTGAGGGTCGCTGTTGAGCAGAACGTGTGCTTATCCACTGTTACTCGTTCCGTTTCCTGTGGTTCTTCTCTGTTCTGAGTCTCTGTCTCTCCAGCACCCCGTCCTGATCGATTCCGGGTCCGACGCTAATCTTATGGACCAGAACCTGGTACAAAAGTTGGGGCTCGGATTCGACCCCGGTCCAGCGTCCCATGGAAGCCCGAGCCCTGGGATGACCACGTGATCTGCCGGATAACCCATTGTACCGAGCCTGTTGCTGTACAGTTCATGGATGGACACACGGAGAACATTAGTTTTCATATATACAACTCTGAGACTCAGCCACTCATTCTGGGTTATCCATGGTTACAGATACATGAACCATTTATAGATTGGGGCACTGGGGAGTTTATTCTTGGGGTAAGACTGTGAATCTCGTTGCAAGTTTGTTAAGTTACCAGTATGTTCTCCCAAGACGCCTCAGATCTCCGTGGCCCCGGTTAGTGTTCCTATGGAGGAAGATAAAGACTTCCCTGCACCTGGAGAAGGTTTCCTCTGTGTTACCATGACTTAAAGGGTATTTAGTAAATCTAAGGCTACGTCCTTACCTCCTCATCGTTCGTATGACTGCTCTATTGAGTTACGTCCTGGTACATCTCCTCCTAAGGGGAGGTTATATTCTCTGTCTGGCCCTGAGAACCTAGCCATGAAAAATACATTGATGAGTCCCTGGCAGCTGGGTTAATTAGACCCTCTTCGTCGCCTGCAGGAGCAGGGTTTTTCTTGTTGATAAGAAAGATAAGTCGCTAAGGCCATGCATAGATTATCGGGGGCTTAATGACATTACCGTCCGTAACGATAACCCTTTGCCGCTGATGTCATCAGCTTTTGAACTTTTGCATGGGCCAAGATATTCTCCAAACTAGACCTTCGTAAACGCATATCATTTAGTTAGAATTAGAGAAGGAGATGAATGGAAGACGGCGTTCAACACCCCCAGTGGTCACTACGAGTATCTGGTGATGCCATTTGGTCTAACCAACGCCCGGCTGTTTTCCAGGCCCTGGTTAATGATGTTCTCAGGGACATGCTTAATGTTTTTGTATTTCTCTATCTGGACGATAATCCTGATTTTTTCCCCAGACGAGGAGACGCACATTCAGCATGTGCGTTAGGTGCTTCAGAGACTGCTCGCCAATCAACTATACGTCAAGGCGGAGAAATGTGAATTCCACCAGCCTACAGTTTCTTTTTTGGGCTTCATTATTTCGGAGGGGAGTGTCCAGATGGATCCTGAGAAGGTCAGTGCGGTTAGGGAGTGGCCTACTCCAGCTTCCTGGAGGATGTTCAGAGATTCCTAGGCTTCGCTAACTTCTATAGAAAGTTTATCACGGGGGTTCAGCAGTGCGGCTGCCCCCCTGCTGCTCTCACCTCTTCCAAGTCTGTGTTCAGGTGGAGTCCCGAGGCTGACAAGGCTTTTAACCGCCTGAAGGGGGCGTTCTCTACCGCCCCCATACTGTCCGTCCCTGACCCGGCTCTACAGTTTGTGGTGGAAGTCGATGCCTCTGATTTGGGTGTGGGGGCGGTCATCTCTCAGCGCTCTCCAGCTGACAACAGGCTCCACCCCTTCGCCTACTTGTCTAAGAGACTGTCACCTGCCGAAAGGAACTATGACATCGGTAACCGTGAGTTATTAGCCATTAAGGTGGCGTTAGAAGAATGGCGGCACTGGTTGGAGGGGACGGACGTGCCGTTTCTTATCTGGACGGACCATAAGAACTTGGAGTACCTACGTTCGGCTAAACGCCTCAACTCCCGTCAGGCCAGGTGGGCTCTATTTTTCACTCGCTTCAATTTCACCTGTCCTACCGTCCTGGCTCCAAGAATGGTAAGCCGGATGCTCTCTCCAGAGTGTTTTCACCTGACACATCTGTCTCTGAGCCTGAGACTATTTTGCCCAGTTCCTGTATTGTGGGGGCTTTTCAGTGGGGTGTTGAGAAGTTGGTCATGGAGGCCCTTAATAACTGTGAGATCCCGGATGGCGTGCCGCCAGACCGCCCTGTTTGTTCCTCCTCATCTCCGTTCTCAGGTGATCCAGTGGGGCCACGCGTCTAAAATGACGTGCCATCCCGGGGTGAAGAGGACTCTGTTTATGCTCAAGCAACGTTTCTGGTGGACGGCTATGGAGAGGGACGTCGCTGAATATGTGGCCGCATGCCCTGTTTGTGCAGTTAGTAAAGCCTCTAATAAGGCCCCCATGGAGGAGCTGCGTCCGTTACCTGTCCCTAAGAGGCCCTGGTCGGACATTGCTCTGGACTTTGTGACTGGTTTGCCCTTGTCTAATGGTAACACGGCTGTACTCACGGTGGTGGATAGATTCTCTAAGATGGTGCATTTTATTCCCCTGCCTAAACTTCCGTCAGCTAAAGAGACTGCGGAGGCGCTGTTGTTACATGTTTTTCGTTTACATGGTTTCCCTAAAGACATTGTCTCCGATAGAGGGCCCCAGTTCATTGCTAGTTTTTGGAAAGCTTTTTGTTCTCTCATTGGTGCTTCTGTCAGTCTGTCTTCTGGTTTCCACCCACAGACCAACAGCCAAACAGAGAGGCTCAATCAGGTCCTGGAGGTGGGACTCCGTGTGCTGGCCCTCGCAAAACCCCGCCTCCTGGAGCCGTCATCTGTTGTGGGTGGAATTCGCTCACAATTTGCTGCCCAGTGCCTCTTCTGGTTTATCACCTTTTCATGTTGTGTATGGTTATCAGCCTCCCTTATTTCCTTCATTGGAGAAAGAGGTGGGCGTGCCTTCGGCCTTGGCCCTCATTCACAGATGTAAAAGGACCTGGACCCAAGCTAGACAGGCCCTGTTGAAGGCTTCGGGCCATTACAAGACCGCTGCGGACTCCAATAGAAGCCCCGCTCCTATCTACCATCCGGACCAGCGGGTTTGGCTGTCGGCCAAACATCTCCCTCTACGGATTGAGAGTCGCAAGTTGGCACCCAGGTTTGTAGGTCCATTCCCTATCTCGAAAGTTATTAATCCTGTTTCTGTACGCCTAAAACTACCAAGGTCTATGAGGATCCATCCCACCTTTCACGTTAGCCAAATCAAACCTGTGAAGGAAAGTCATCTGGTCCCGCCCACCCAACCTCCACCACCACCATGGATGATTGATGGGGATCCAGCCTACATGGTCCGGCGATTAATGGCAGCTCGTCGTCGGGGGAGAGGATTCCAGTACCTTGTGGATTGGGAGGGTTATGGACCTGAGGAACGTTCCTGGGTGCCGGCTTCCCGTATTCTGGACCCGGACCTGATCCGACAGTTCCACCGGAGTCACCCTGATGTCCCTGGTCCGTCTGGTGCCGTCCCTAGGAGGGGGGGTACTGTCATACCTGCAGCCAGACGTTAGTCTGGTTTTGTCTGTCTTTTATGTTTGTTTGTCACTTCCTGTTTTATTTTGTTAAGTTTCCCCTCATGTGTCTTGTCTGTGTCTTTACTTCCTGTTCCCTGATCGTGCTCACCTTTCCCCTGATTACCTGTCTCCGCCCTAATTTGCTCCACCTGTGTCTAGTTGTCTTCCCTCCCTTTTATGTATTTTAAACCCTGTCTCTTCCCCCTGTCAGACGCCAGTTGTAACTCTTGCAGTTCTTACCAGCGTTTTGACCTCGTCTGTTCGTTTGTCTGCCTGTTTGACCCGTTTTTGGATTCCTCAGTTTTTTGCCTTCTGCCTGCTCCCTGTCGGTTTTGTCTGCCTCATCTGATTCCCTGGTTCTGATCTTCTTGCCCTGACTACTGTTAAGTGAGTTTTGCCGTGTCCTTATGTCCTGTCGCCTGTTTGATAGCCTGCCTGTGCATGACCTGTTTCCGTCCCTGACCTCCCTTTGCTTTTCCCTAGTCGGGAAAAATACCCCAAAGGCCGCTCCGGGAGACGTGCTGTCGCCCTCGATCCGGAGGACGAATCTAAGGAGGAAAATCCCCAACCATTATCCTCAAGATTCTGTCACTGATATATTATTTATTACACCTGTGTGTAATTAATAAATCTTTTGAACCTTATTTTTTGTGTCCGAGTTCTGCATTTGGATTCATTGTTTGTACTAACGTTATCACAATTGTATATGTATTGTAATGTGATTGTATCTGTATTGGAATCTGATTGTGTCTTTATTCTAATCTGATTGTATCTGTATTGTAATCTGATTATATCTGTATTCTATCTGATTGTATCTGTATTGTAATCTGATTGTATCTGTATTGTAATCTGAATGTATCTGTATTCCAATCAGATTGTATCTGTATTGTAATCTGATTATATCTGTATTCCAATCTGATTGTATCTGTATTGTAATCTGATTGTATCTGTATTTCAATCTGATTGTATCTGTATTGTATCTGATTATATCGGTATGGCATCGGATGTATCTGTATTCTAACCCGATTGTATCTGTATTGTAATCTGATTATATCTGTATTCCAATCTGATTGTATCTGTATTGTAATCTGATTATATCTGTATTCCAATCTGATTGTATCTGTATTGTAATCTGATTATATCTGTATTCCAATCTGATTGTATCTGTATTGTAATCTGATTGTATCTGTATTCTCATCTGATTGTATTTGTATTCTAATATGATAGTATCTGTATTCTAACCTGAATCTAACCGGATTGTATCTGTATGTAATCTGATTGTATCTGTATTCTAATCTGATTGTATCTATATTGTAATCTGATTATATCTGTATTCTAATCTGATTGTATCTGTATTGTAATCTGATTATATCTGTATTCTAATATTATTGTATCTGTATTGTAATCTGATTATATCTGTATTCCAATCTGATTGTATCTGTATTCTAATCTGATTGTATCTGTATTGTAATCTGATTGTATCTGTATTGCAATCTGAATGTATCTGTATTCTAACCTGATTGTATCTGTATTCTACCTGATTGTATCTGTTTTTGATCTGATTTTATCTGTATTCTAACCTGATTGTATCTGTATTTTACTTGATTGTGTCTGTATTCTAATATGATTGTATCTGCATTGTAATCTGGTTGTAACTCTATTGTAATCTGATTGTATCTGTATGTTAATCTGAATGTATCTGTATTCTAACCTGATTGCATCTGTATTGTAATCTCATTGTACACGTATTCTAACCTGATGGTATCTGTATTATAATCTGATTGTTTCTGTATCATATCTGATTGTATCTGTATTGTAATCTGATTGTATCTGTATTCTAACCTGATTGTATCTGTATTCTCCATCTGAGTGTATCTGTATTCAATCTGAGTGTATCTGTATTGTAATCTAATGTATCTGTATTCTAACCTGCTTTTATCTGTATTGTAATCTGATTGTATTTGTATTCCAATCTGATGTATCTGTATTGTAATCTGATTGTATTTGTATTCTAATATGCTTGTGAATGTATTCTAACTGACTCCAACCTATTGTATCTGTATTCTAATCTGATTTTATCTGTATGATAATCTGATTGTATGTGTATTCTAATCTGATTGTATCTGTATTCTAACCGCATCTGACCGGATTGTATCTGTTTTGTAATCTGATGTATCTTTATTTTCTAATCTGATTGTATATATATTGTAATCTGATTATATATGTATTCTAATCTGATGTATCTGTATTGTAATCTGATTGTATCTGTATTCTAATCTGATGTATCTATATTGTAATCTGATATCTTATTATTCTAATATTATTGTATCTGTATTGTAATCTGATTATATCTGTATTCCAATCTGATTGTATCTGTATTCTAATCTGATTGTATCTGTATTGTAATCTGATTGTATCTGTATTGCAATCTGAATGTATCTGTATTCTAACCTGATTGTATCTGTATTCTAACCTGATTGTATCTGTTTCTGATCTGATTTTATCTGTATTCTAACCTGATTGTATCTGTATTCTTACTTGATTGTGTCTGTATTCTATATGATTGTATCTGCATGTAATCTGGTTGTAACTCTATTGTAATCTGATTGTATCTGTCTTGTAATCTGAATGTATCTGTATTCTAACCTGATTGCATCTGTATTGTAATCTCATTGTAACCGTATTCTAACCTGATTGTATCTGTATTGTAATCTGATTGTATTGTCTTCCAATCTGATTGTATCTGTATTGTAATCGATTGTATTTGTATTCTAATAGCTTGTGAATGTATTCTAACCTGACTCTAACCTTTGTATCTGTATTCTAATCTGATTTTATCTGTATGATAATCTGATTGTATGGTATTCTAATCTGATTGTATCTGTATTAATATGATAGTATCTGTATTCTAACCTGAATCTGACCGGATTGTATCTGTTTTGTAATCTGATTGTATCTTTATTCTAATCTGATTGTATATATATGTAATCTGATTATATCTGTATTCTAATCTGATTGTATCTGTATTGTAATTGATATATCTGTATTCAAATCTGATTGTATCTGCATTAAATCTGATTGTATCTGTATTGTATACTGAATATATCTGTATTCCAATCTGATTGTATCTGTATTGTAATCTGATTATATCTGTATTCCAATCTGATTGTATCTGTATTGTAATCTGATTGTATCTGTATTCCAATCTGATTGTATCTGTATTGTAATCTGATTGTATCTGTATTCCAATCTGATTGTATCTGTTTTCCATCTGATTTATCTGTATTGTAATCTGATTATATTTATTCGTATCTGAATGTATTCAATTGATTGTCCATATCCTGATTTATCTGTATTGTAATCTGATTGTATCTGTATTCAATCTGATTGTATCTGTATTGTAATCTGATATATCTGTATTCCAATCTGATTTGTATCTGATTGTAATCTGACTGATCTGTATTGTAATCTGAATTCTCTGTATTCTAACCTGACTATTGCTATCTGTATCTAACCTGTCTGTATCTGTATTCTAACCTGATTGTGTCTGTATTCTAATCTGATTGTATCTGCATTCTAATCTGATTGTTTCTGCATTGTAATCTGGTTGTATCTCTATTGTAATCTGATTGTATCTGTATTGTAATCTGAATGTTCTGTATTCTAACCTAGTTGAGCTGTATTCTAACCTGATTGTATCTGTATTCTAATCTGATTGTAATCTGTATTCTAACCTGATGTAATCTGTATTGTAACCTGATTGTATCTGCATTCTAATCTGATTGTATCTGCATTGTATCTGATTGGATCTGTATTGTAATCTGATTGTATCTGTATTGTCAATCTGACATGTATCTGTATTCTAACCTGATTGTATCTGTATTCTAATCTGATTTGTATCTGCATTGTAATTCTGGTTGTATCTGTATTGTAATCTGATTTTATCTGTAATGTAATCTGATTGTCTCTGTATTCTAACATGATTGTATCTGTATTGTAATCTGAAAGTATCTGTATTCTAACCTGATTGTATCTGTATTGTAATCTCATTGTAACTGTATTCTAACCTGATTGTATCTGTATTGTAATCTGATTGTATCTGTATTCCAATCTGATTGTATCTGTATTGTAATCTGATTTTATCTGTATTCTAACCTGATTGCATACTGTATTGTAATCTGAATGGATCTGTATTCTAAACCTGATTGTATCTGTATTGTAATCTGAATTGTATCTGTATCTAACCCTGATTGTATCTGTATTCTCATCTGATTTGTATTGTATTCCAATCTGATTGTATCTGTATTGTAATCTGATTGTATTTGTATTCTAATATGCTTGTGTTTGTATTCTAACCTGACGCTAACCTGATTGTATATGTATTGTAACGTGATTGTGTCTGTATTGGAATCTGATTGTGTCTTTATTCTAATCTGATTGTATCTGTATTCTAAACTGATTGTATCTGTATTCTAACCTGATTGTATCTGTATTCTAACCTGATTGTATCTGCATTCTAATCTGGTTGTATCTGCATTCTAATCTGGTTGTATCTGTATTGTAATCTGATGGTATTTGTATTGTAATCTGAAGTATGTGTATTCTAACCTGATTGTATCTGTATTCTAATCTGATTGTATCTGTATTCTAAACTGATTGTATTTGTATTCTAACCTGATTGTATCTGTATTATGACCTGATTGTATCTGCATTCTAATCTGGTTGTATCTGCATTCTAATCTGGTTGTGTCTGTATTGTAATCTGATTATATCTGTATTGTAATCTGAATTTATCTGTATTCTAACTTGATTGTGTCTGTATTCTAATCTGATTGTATCTGCATTGTAATCTGATTGTTTCTGCATTGTAATCTGGTTGTATCTCCATTGTAATCTGATTGTATCTGTATTCTAACCTGATTGTATCTGTATTCTAATCTGATTGTATCTGCATTGTAACCTGATTGTATCTGTATTCTAACCTGATTTTATCTGTATTGTAATCTGAATGTATCTGTATTCTAACCTGATTGTATCTGTATTCTAATCTGATTGTATCTGCATTGTAATCTGGTTGTATCTGTATTGTAATCTGATTGTATCAGTATTGTAATCTGAATGTATCTGTATTCTAACCTGCTTGTATCTGTATTCTAATATGATTGTATCTGAATTGTAATCTGGTTGTATCTGTATTGTAATCTGATTTTAACTGTATTCCTAACCTGATTGTATCTCGTATTGTAATCTGAATGTATCTGTATTCTAACCTGATTGTATCTGTATTGTAAGCTGATTGTATCTGTATTCCAATCTGACTGTATCTATATTGTAATCTGATTTTATCTGTATTCTAACCTGATTGTATCTTTATTCTCATCTGATTGTATTTGTATTCCAATCTGATTGTATCAGTATTGTAATCGATTGTATTTGTATTCTAATATGCTTGTGTCTGTATTCTAACCTGACGCTAACCTGATTGTATATGTATTGTAATGTGATTGTATCTGTATTGGAATCTGATTGTGTCTTAATTCTAATCTGATTGTATCTGTATTGTAATCTGAATGTATGTGTATTCTAACCTGATTGTATCTGTATTCTAATCTGATTGTATCTGTATTCTAAACTGATTGTATCTGTATTCTAACCTGATTGTATCTGTATTCTAACCTGATTGCATCTGCATTCTAATCTGGTTGTATCTGCATTATAATCTGGTTGTATCTGTATTGTAATCTGATTGTATCTGTATTGTAATCTGAATGTATGTGTATTCTAACCTGATTGTATCTGTTATGCTAACCTGATTGTATCTGTATTCTAATCTGCTTGTATCTGCATTCTCATCTGGTTGTATCTGTATTGTAATCTGATTTTATCCGTATTGTAATCTGAATTTATCTGTATTCGAACCTGATTGTATCTTTATTCTAACCTGATTGTATCTGTATTGTAACCTGATTATGTCTGTATTCTAATCTGATTGTATCTGCATTCTAATCTGATTGTATTTGTATTGTAATCTGATTTTATCTGTATTCCAATCTGATTGTATCTGTATTGTAATCTGATTATATCTGTATTCCAATCTGATTGTATCTGTATTGTAATCTGATTGTATCTGTATTCTCATCTGATTGTATTTGTATTCTAATATGATAGTATCTGTATTCTAACCTGAATCTAACCGGATTGTATCTGTATTGTAATCTGATTGTATCTGTATTGTAATCTGAAATATCTGTATTCTAACCTGATTGTATCTGTATTTTAATCTCATTGTAACTGTATTCTAACCTGATTGTATCTGTATTGTAATCTGATTGTTTCTGTATTCTAGTCTGATTGTATCTGTATTGTAATCTGATTGTATTGTATTTAAAGTGTATTTCCTAAGCCTCTCTCTAACCTTTTTCACGCTCACAGCTTTGACACTCTCAGACTCTATAGCTGTTCGTTTAGAAACAGAAAATCCACCTTTTCACATCCCAACCTCCAGCAGAACCTGATGAACCTGGACCCCAGATGCAGACGGAGCATTCAAAGCTGCCCCATCCACCACTTAAAGGAGCAGTTTCCACATGAGAATGCCTCATCCATATATGCTAATGTGCACAGGGGGGGCATGTGGGTATTCTAACAGACGTTGGCCATATTTCACATGAATGTCAAAGCTGCGCTCAGTCTGTTTGCCTCCAGTGGAGTTTGAGATGCAAACCCAGACAGGCTGTTCAGTAGAAGTTCACTGCTGCTTCAGTAACACTGGGTTCCACACAAACACACGGGTTCTTCCACTGGGTGTGTTGGTGTGTCTCTTGTGGACACTTTGTTCTGTTTGTGTGGACTCATTACACATGTGCATGAAGAATGAAACCGGTTGACTGTGTGTGGAACTCACCTTCATTCATGGAATGATTCAATCATATGAGGCTGTTTACCAGTCCAATGTCCAGCCCACAATGATGGATGTCCAGTGGTCAAACATTAGCAGAAGAACTTATAAACAAAGACAATTCAACATTTGATCTGTGTTTTAGTGCAAAAAAGGCCATTAAGTCATGAAAATGTTTATACTTACAAAATATCCAAATAACCTGAACACTGTTGAATTTCTTCAGAAACAGGAAGTGCAGTTGAACCAGTAGTTCTGCCTCAGCTTCTCATTTATCCAAGTGCATTATGGGTCAGAGTGTGTCTCCAAAGGCACCGACACTGACTGACCCAGAAGAAAATATGGAAGTCATTGTTTTTTGTAGGTTATGAGGGGCTGTATGGGACAGGATTCAGAATGACCAGTCACACACGCATATGAAACGCATTCACGCACACATGTGAAAACGCACACATGTGAAACACACCCATGTGAAAATGCACATACGTGAAAACACATACGTGAAAACACACACGTGAAAACGCACACATGTGAAAACGCACCCATGTGAAAATGCACACATGTGAAAACACACATACGTGAAAACACACCCATGTGAAAATGCACACATGTGAAACGCACACATGTGAAAACGCACCCATGTGAAAACGCACACGTGGAAACACACCCATGTGAAAATGTACACATGTGAAAATGCACATATGTGAAAAACGCACACATGTGAAAACACACCCATGTGAAAACACACATACGTGAAAACACACCCATGTGAAAATGCACACATGTGAAAACGCACACATGTGAAAACGCACCCATGTGAAAACGCACACATGTGGAAACACACCCATGTGAAAATGCACACATGTGAAAATGCACATATGTGAAAACGCACACATGTGAAAATGCACACATGTGAAAATGCACACATGTGAAAACGCACACATGTGGAAAACGCACCCATGTGAAAATGCACACATGTGAAAACACACCCATGTGAAAACACACATACGTTGAAAACACACCCATGTGAAAATGCACACATGTGAAAACGCACACATGTGAAAACGCACACATGTGAAAACGCACCCATGTGAAAACGCACACATGTGGAAACACACCCATGTGAAAATGCACACATGTGAAAAATGCACATATGTAAAAACGCAACACATGTGAAACCACCCATGTGTGAAACACACCATGTGAAATGCACACCTGTGAAAACGCACACATGTGAAAACGAACACCGTGAAACGCACATACTTGAAAACACACGCATGTGAAAACACCACATGTGAAACGCACACATTGAAACACACCCATGTGAAACACACATACGTGAAAAACACCACGTGACACACAAACCCTGTGAAAACGCACATACGTGAAAAACACACGTGAAAACACCAACATGTCAAAAGGCACATATGTGAAAACACACACATGTGAAAACACCACATGAAAACACACACATGTGAAGTGTCGGTCAAGTAGGCGTCTACTGGTCCCACCCACTGGGTTAAAGTATGGCGGTCTACGGTCCCACCCACTGGGTCAAAAGAGGCGGGCTACGGGTCCCACCCACTGGGTCCAAGTAGGTGGTTTACTGTCCAACCCACTGGTCCAAGTCGGCGGGTCTACGGGTCCCCCCCACTGGGTCCAAGTAGGTGTGGTTTAGGTCCAACCCCGGATCCAAGTCGGCGGTCTAGGGTCCCACCCACTGGGTCAAGTAGGTGGTCTACTGGTCCACCCACTGGGTCCAAGTTGGCGGTCTACGGGTACCACCCACTGGTCAAAGAAGGCGGTCTACGGGTCCCACCCACTGGGTCCATGTAGACGGTCTAGGGTCCCACCCACTAGGTCCAATAAGGCACTCTACGGGTCCCACCCACGCGTCCAAGTAGGCGGTCTACAGGTCCCACC